>NC_043701.1:100021423-100081349 GCF_006229205.1 Suricata suricatta | reverse complement strand
ATATACATATATATATATATATATAAAGTTTACTCACTTATTTTTAGAGAGAAAGAGAAAGTGCAAGTTGGGGAAGGACAGAGAGAGGAGAGAGAAAATCCCAAGCAGACTCTGCACTGTCAATTCAAAGCCTGATGCAGGACTTGATCCCACAAACTATGAGATCATGACCTGAGTCAAAATCAAGACTTGGATGTCTAACTGACTGAGCCACCCAGGTGCCCCTAAATATATTTATTTTTTTATCCCAATCCAGGTCTGCTCTGATATTCTTGCCTAGAATATATACACAACATCTAACACTTGTGATTACTATTATTCAAGAAATGCTGGTTTGGGAGGGCCTCGTTGGCTCAGTTGGTTGAGCGTCCGACTTCATCTCGGTGTGATCTCAGGGTTCATGAGTCTGAGACCTGCTCAGGCTCTGTGCTGACAGCTCAGAGCCTGGAGCCTGCGTCAGATTCTGTGTCTCCCTCTCTGTGCCCCCCACCCCACCACCACTCCTGCTCTGTCTCTCTCTCAAAAAAGAAATAAACCTTAAAAATAATTCTAAGAAAAAGACAATAAAGAAATGTTGGTTTCATTTCTTTCTAATGATTCTCTTTGCTCCCGAAAGTTGATAGCATTTCTGTTTTAAATGGGGTCTGGGGTCAGAGAGATGGTGGGGGATGGGTCCTGAAATGAGTGGCATTCAACAGACACGAAGGAAAGAAGTGCTTCTGTAGGACACGGGGCTGGAATCAGTTCTTCTCAGCACATGAAATTTCTTGTAAAATTTGGCTGAATGTATGTAGCTAAGCAAATCACAGATGAGTCATTTATGCCCTCCATATGGGTCCAAAAATTTATCTTGTTACTCAACACAGTCTTTAAATTATTTGGTATGCTATGCTTAACACAAAATGTATAGTCTGTTAAGCTAATCCATTAGTCATGGCATCCACGTTTTGGAGAAAAGTTCTATGCAACGTTAGCTCAAAGCTATTTTAGAACATGCAGGAAACAAAACAAAACAAAACAAAACAAACAAAATGTACAGAAAAGCAGACTGTATCTGAAACTAAAAGGAGATATTTTGGGCCAATCACAAGATGTAGAATGATATAATTCTTTTCTCCAAGGTTTACCTCTTGCTATGTTAATCGAATGCTTGTCTTAGCACATCATGAACACATCCTTGTAAACCTGAACTGAAATCAATTACATTGGATTGAGAAAGAATCCATACAGATCTCCAGTGGCAACCACTCCAGGGGCTGAAAGCCCTCAGTTTTAAAACGTCTTCCTTGTTTCTCAATGTATGGGTTAAGAACGGTAACAGCACATTGTTGGATTTTTTAATTTTTTTTAACCTGATTCCAGATGTCCATTAGAGACAAGGAATCAGATTCTCTGGCCATCAGCCTTCTAACAAGCTCCCCAAGGTGATAATCTGGCACAGAAAAGCTTGAGACCCATGCTCTCAAGGTAAAGAATCGCTTTCACAGTGAAACGCCATGTTCTGCTCCTTGACCAGAGCCATGGGACTGCGTCAGGTCATAATAAAGGTCACCCCGTAAGTTCCCTACATGTTTACACTTGTGGGAGTATATCCTATGACATCTCAATATGATCTCCTCTTTCATATGCCTCAATTGTGTTCTTGCGTTTCCTTTTTTTTTTTTTTTTTTTAATACTAAACACAGCAGTGCTGTGACTCACATAACCAAGTTCCCAGCTGGGCAGTCTTGAATCTGATATCTGCTCTGAGAGGAGACAGACTCTGCTTTGTAGGATACAAGCATATAGTAAACTTGAGTAAATTCAATCGACTATATGGAGTTGCTTCACAGGAAAATCAGAGTACCCAGTAGACTGTAATCTAAGACCTGACGGGCTCACTGTTGGATGCAGGGCAGTTAACTAAAGAGTTGGAATAAGGAGGTGAGACAGAACTTCCACATAGATTCCTATGACAAGATGTGAATGCTCCCCTCCATCACCACTCACCTTGAGTCTGTAACTCTGTGCTGACCTCCTCCTGGCCTTCTGTCCCACACCAACATCTACCTGCAGGGCACCCCCAGGAGAACGGCCTACCTGATCATTTTCTCTTAGAAAATGCCAGAAGCTTCTCTTCCTTGTGACTTCCTGATTTCTTCTGAATCAACTGCCATTCAAAAGGTCCTCACTTTGCTAACACCACATTTATTGTTATTATTTGAATTACATTTTGTTCTTTGGATACTTTTTGGCTTACAGAAAATTGACTGAAAATGAAAGAAAGTTTCCAAATACCCTAACCCCTTCCTCCTCAACCTTCCCCTATTCTCAATAACTTGCTTTAATTAGGTACAAATGTTACCTTATAGTGTGAAATGTTACCAATGAGCCAATATTGATACAGTCGTATTCACTGAGGTTCGCAGTTTACATTTGAGATCACTCTGAGTTTTACAAATGTATAAGGACACATACCCACAATGATACTATCATGTGGAATAGTTCCACTGTCCTAAATATCCCCCATGCTCCCACTAGTCATCCTTCACGCCCCCTCCTCCTCAAGACCCTCAAAACCACTGGCCTCTTTATTGTCTCCCATAGTTTTGCCTTTTCTAGAAGATCGCAGAATTGTGATCATACAGCATGTACCTTTTCCAATTGGTTTGCTACATTTAGAGATATGCTTTCAAGGTTTCTTCATGTCTTTCTGTGGCTTAATGCTAGTTTCTTTTCAGTGGGGAATCATCTTCCATTGTCTAGATGGACCACAGTTTAATACCTGTGAGCCTATTAAAAGGCGTCTTAGTTGGTTCCAAAGTGGCACTTGTGAATACAGCTGGTAGAAACATGCACGGGCAGGTTTTCAGGTAAATACATGAAAGAGCAGGATTCCTGTCATGTATAGTGTGGCTAGTTTTGTAAGAAACTGACAAACTCCATGCCATTTGCATTCCCACCATCGATGGGTCAGAGTTCCTGCAGCCCCACAGCCTCGCCAGCACTGGGTGTTATCAAGGTTCTGGATTTGAGCTGTTCCAATAGGTGTATGGTGAGGATCCATTGTTTCAATTTGCCTTTTCCAAATGACCCATGATGTTGAACATCTTTTCATATACGAATTTGTCACCCATAGATCTTCTTTGATGAGGTGTCTGTTCAGATCTCTTGGCCATATTTACCATATTTACCATACTTATTGATTGATCTTCATGCTGTTAACGGTTCTTTGTATATTTCGAGATCTAGTCCTCTGTTAGCTATGTGTTTTACAAAGATTTCCCTCCCAGTCCACAGCTTGTCTTTTCATATATTAACAGTGGTTAGGTTGTTTGTTTGTTTTTTTACAGAAGCATTTAATCTTATAAAGTACACCTCATCAATTTTTTCTTTCATGGATTATGTTTTTGGTGTTGCATGTAAGAAGTTATTGCCAAGGCTAAGGTCATCTAAGATCCTACATTATCTTCTAGGGGTTTTATGCTTTTGAGTATACATAGAAGTCAATGAACTAATTTGAACTAATTAAGTTCAAACTAATAAAAAATAAAATTTGAACTAATTCTGTGAAAGAAGTAATATGGTGTCTAAGTTCTTTCCTTCCTTCCTTCCTTCCTTCCTTCCTTCCTTCCTTCCTTCCTTCCTTCCTTCCTTCTTTCCTTTCTTCCTTCCTTCCTTCCTTTCTCTACCCTTCTATTCCCTTCCCTTCCCTCCCTTCTCTCTTCTCCCCTCCTCTCCCCACCCCTCTTCTCCCTTCCTCATCCCTCCCCTCCCCTGTCCTCTCCTCTTCTCTTTTCTCATTCTTGGATGTGGATGTCCAATATAGTTCCTGTATAATTTCTTTAATGACTATCTTTGATGCTTCTCAGCAGTAAGTTGACGACATTTGTGTGGTCTATTTCTGGCTCTCTATTCTGTTCCTGATCTATTTGTCAATTTTTTTTTCACCATAATGTCTTAATCACTGTGGCTTTATAGTAAGTCCTGAGTGAAGAGCAGTATCAATTCTCTGACTTTGTTTTCCTCCTTCAATAAGTGTTGGTTGCACTGAGTCTTTTGCCTCTGCATATAAACTTTAGAATCATTTGGTTCATATCTATAAAATAACTTTCTGAGACCTAACTAGGATTGCATTCAATCTATATATGAGCTTGTGAAGAACTGATATCTTGACAATATTCTAAACACTGTGTACTCATTTTTATTACATCCTTCCAACAACTAAAATGTACATTTTGTAAGGCAATGTTGTGGGGTTTTTTTGTTTTTGTTTTTATTTAAAAAATTCTTTAACGTTTATTTATTTTTGAGAGAGAGACACAGAGTGTGAGCAGGGAAGGGACTGAGAGAGAGGGAGACACAGAATCCAAAGTAGGCTCCAGGCTCTGAGCTGTCAGCACAGAGCCTAACATGGGGCTCAAACCCACAAACTGTGAGATCATGACCTGAGCTGAAGTCAGACGCTTAGTTGACTGGGTCCCCCAGGTGTCCCTGTTGTGTGTTTCTTTTTTAAAATCTGTTTATTTTAATCAATTTTGATGAGTGCTCTATCTCTGCACAGACCCTGACACATGTAAGGTACTGACTAAATACTTATTGAATGACTGAATATCATCCTTTGCTACTTCAGATTTTATAAATCTGTGTATGTGTCTAAACTCACTGTGGATTTGTACATTTAAGAGCAGGCTGTATTATATGCCAACATGTCTTCTTCATATCCTGCTTAATATCAATATGTACCACTATGTGTTGAGTTTAGTAAGTAATGAGTTAAAACATTCCTGAATTAAAGAAAATAGTATTGGGGCACCTGAGTGGCTGAGTTTATTAAGCGTCAGACTTCAGCTCAGGTCATGATGTCATGGTTCATGGATTTGAGGCCCACATCAGGTTCTGTGAGACAGCTCAGAGCCTGGAGCCTGCTTTGGGTTCTATGTCTCCTTCTCTTTCTGCCCCTTGCCCTGCTCTCTCTGTCTCTCTCTGTCTCTCTCTGTCTCTGTCTCTGTCTCTGTCTCTGTCTCTGTCTCTCTCTCTCTCTCTCTCTCTCTCTCTCTCGCTCAAAAGGAAGTCTGGGAGCCTAGGTGGCTCAGTCAGTTAAGTATCCAACTATGGCTCAGGTCATGATCTCATGGTTCACAGGATCTCAGGTTCAGGTTCGAGCCCTGCATTTGGCTCTGTGCTGACAGCTCAAAACCTGAAGCCTGCTACAGATTTTGCATCTCCCTCTCTCTCTGCCCCTTCTTCGCTCACTCTCTCACTATCTATCTCTCTCAATAATAAGTAAATATTTTTTTTAATTTTTAATAAAAAAACCAGTTCACATTGGGGTTCCTGGGTGGCTCAGTCAGCTAAGTGCCTGACTCTTGAGTTCAATCTGGTTACGATCTCACCGTTTGTGAGTTCCAGCCTTGTATCAGGCTCTATGCTGACAGTGTGGAGCCTGCTTGGGATTTTCTCCCTCTCTCTCTGCCCCTCCCCTGCCTAAATAAATAAATAAATAAATAACATTTTTAAAAATCCAGGTACGCCTGAGTGGCTCAGTCAGTTAAGTGTCTGACTTCAGCTCAGGTCATGATCTCATGGTTCATGAGTTCAAGCCCCACGTCGGGCTCTGTGCTGACAGCTCAGAACTTTGAGCCTGCTTCGGATTCTGTGTCTCCCTCTCCCTCAGTTCCTCCCCTGCTCATGCTCTGTCTCTCTCTCGCAGAAATAAATAAATGTTAAAAAATTTTTAAATAAAAAATTTTTAAAACTACTATTTTAAAATACCAAGACTACATTTGCCAAAACAACGTGACAATAGACAGTAACACTGTTTCTATAAGAATAATGCAAAGCCAAAACATAGTCACAGCATCTTATACATTATTTATAGGTTGGGCTTTTTATATATTCTTAAAATGATCTGATTTTCCAGGAGCGTCTAAGGTAGCCACTCTTTGAGCACGTTCATACCCAAGCAATTTTTTATTATTTCTTTCCAGGGCTCTGCTCTCACATTCTTCTTTCGTCTAGTGACATCTTTTTTAATGAAACAGAATCCAAGTCAGGAAGTCCAGAAAGACCCGACATCGTAATAACCTTAATTTGTGAAAATGCACTTAAATCTGCTTCATACATCTTGCTTAATAGCTTAATTTTCCCTTTGGGAGGATCCCAAATGCTTACTTATTGATTAGAATTTTGGGTCAGGGGTGACATGCTCCCCATGGTCCCCCTCCAGTTCCTACGCTTTCCACATTCACTTGACGTGTCTTTCTCCACTCACGTGAGGGAATGGACTGAGTGGTCCTCTGTCCTATGGGCTGAAGTCATTGAAAATGGAAAGTGCTGGGTTCATCTGGGCAGGAAAGGGCCTTTCTGTAGCCAGCTCTTCCGCCCTAAACAGATGCAGTATTTGCAGCAAAAGCAACTTCTACGGCTTCAAATAAAACTATTATTGCTGGAACATTCTTTCCCTGGCAGCCCCTCCGCACACTCCCACTAATTTCTCCACGGCATTAGGCAGAGAAGGAAATGAGTGCAGTGTGAATATACAAGCACGTTCAGAAAAGGAGCCCTCTATTCCGCTCTGATAGAATGTTGGTGTCACCTTGTCTACACCTGTGTTTAGAAAATGTCTCTGATGGGCACCTGAGTGGCTAAGTCATTGAGCATCAGAATCTTGATTTCAGTTCAGGTCGTGATCCCAGATTCATGGAATCGAGCCCTGCATCAGGCTCTGCACCAATAGCAAGGAACCTGCTTGGGATTCTCTCTCTCTCTCTCTCTCTCTCTCTCTCTCTCTCTCTCTCTCTGCCCCTCCACTGCTTGCTCTCTCTCTTTCTCAAAAAATAAATATATCTCTGAAATGTATTTCATAGGTAGCCTTACATAAGGTTTTACCACCCTTCAGTCAGCTTCAGCTTTGCAAATTCACAAAATGGCAGCACCAGTTATGTCATTGGGTTCGAGCATAATGAAATAATCCAAAGCAATGTTATGACTTCGGCACAACAATAAATTGCATATTTGTCACCATCACATTATGTCATGCAATTATCACAATCCTATACAGAATTTTCCGTAATTCCTTTTGATTACTTGGATGGGACAGACCTTTAAAATGATTCACTAGTGTTCTAAACTCTGCTCCCATCTCTTATCACAGTCTGAGGGGATGTCGCCTTCTCCTGCTGAGAGATGACTGGATTACTTTGATTGCTGAACATGGCACATTGTTTTCAACATGGGTTCCCTCCAGTGCAGCACTTGGAAGGGGGTAAAGATCACACACACAGACGCATATACACACACATGCACATGTTCACACATACACACACCTCTTGTTTTTTGTGTTACAATGAAAGAAGTGCAAATCTAACTCAGCCAAGCATACAAACATCTCTTTTTTTCACATACAGACCCAAAGCATAATTTCTCCTATGAGCTTCTTAGAATTTTTGTTCTATGTCCTAAGTAAGTTTTTCTAGGAAGCCTTTGGATGAATGTTTCAGTCTAAAAAGGATACAGTGGTATTTCGTTGCTGTGTCAGCCAAACATTTAGGTGGGTAAGTCAACAGAAATCATCTTTAAGTGGGAATCCAGGACCAAATTGAGGTCAAGATCTCAGTGACGACTCCAAAGGTGCAAGAGGGGTGGACACATTATATTCTGGTATCCATTCACATAAGACACAGAAGTAACTCTGCCATATTGATTTGTCTCTAATATATCTTAAACTCATTGAAATCATGAAAGCCTATTCCTATCTACCACCATGCTAAACACACCTCCCCAAAGTTCTAGATGGCCCTATGCGAATTGCTTTGGGGATTAAAAGAGGCCTTTGAACATCGTCTCTTCATCCCTAGTGTGTCATCTTGACTATCATAATCTAAATTTTAGCAAATCAGCCGAGGTTCCTAGGTTAACATCGTTTGGCAAACAAACATATCACACTATCGCCACTTAAGTGCCTTAAATTATGCATACTGAGAGTACATTGTGGACAATAAACAACTCCCCTGGCTTCAGTTTCCATCTGTAGGCAGAGGACTCGCAGATGTGGGTCTTTATCTCAAGTGTTGGCTTAGTTTTCCATTGTTGCTGTAACATATTAGGAGAAAGTTAATGGTGCAAAACACAGACCTTTTATCTTGTAGCACCATAGGGGGGGGTCCATCTGGGAACCTCATGGGGTCTCAGGCAGGGTGTGCTGGGGCTGTGTCCCTGTGGCTGGCTTTGCAGGGAGTCTGGTTCCAGGCCACATGTCTGCTGCTTGTTCCTCTTATGCTCCTAATATCTCCTGCCTCTTCCATCATTGTATCAGATTTGCTCTTCCACCATCTTCTTCCCCTTTCAAGGACCCCAGTGATTAGCCGAGGCCCACACAGACAATCCAAGATGAACTATCCCCCCAGTTTAAAGTCCATAATCTTAATTCCAAAGGCAAAGTTCCTTTTGTCCTGAAAGGTGACCCCTTGACAAGTTTCATGGATTCCATGTGGACATCTGGGGGGCCATTATTCTATCTATGATGGGTTTCAGTATTAAGTCCCACTTCAGCTAAGAGTTGGTTGGAAAACCATTCTTGAGTGCTTCAGAAACACCACTAATGAAAGCTTTCCAATACCAAAATCCTTGACTTCAAACCTCGTTCATGCACTTACATTATGTGTTTAATCTTAAGCAACAGCTGATCCATTTGTTAACAGGAAGTCAAGAATATCCTAAAATCTTCCTTCATCTTTGTCCTGATTCCAAAGTCTTGTTGGCTGTAACTCATCAAATATTTCCATTAACACAACTCTTCATTCAGGTCACAGTCAACTATCAAGATGACAGGTTTGCAAAGTCCTCTTAATTGGTACCCTGGCTTCTTCTTTCATTCTGTCTGCAATTCACTTTTCCAGATCTGAGCCGGCAGGTTCTTTTCTAAAGAGCCATGCCGTGCTCACCCTGGGTATTCTGCAGAATGCGCCCCCTTACTGCTGCCCTTATGATCAAGGCCAACGTTTAGTCAGAGCAGCTGGAAGATGTCTCTTGGTTTGGTGACTTCTGAGTACTCTGGGCTCATTATTTGCTCCTTGAATATCTCTTCTTCTGTTCTAGTCACGCTGAGATACTTAGAATTTTCCAGAGGTATCGTTGAGGGTAACATGATAGGCAACGTTTATAGAAGAGTCCCTATGTGCCAAATTGTTTCAAATATTCACTTGTGTTAACTCTTTTAATTCTGTACACTGTCCCTGACACTGTTTTAATCCCCATTATAGAGGAGAGTGAGGCATGGAGAATTTAAGTAACATATCCATGGTCAACAGCTAGTAAATGGTAGTGCTACATTTCCAGCTCCAACACCCTGGCCCCCAAAACTGTGCTTGAAATCTTTACACCGTAATGACTGGAGCCGAAGTCAGATGCTTAAGCAACTGAGCCACCCAGGTGCCCCTACACTGTCTTATTTTCTAAAGGAGTGGGTTTCCCATTCCCACTCCATCTAGGTAAGAGCCACACCATGGCTTCATATTGCCTCCTACCGGAGGACGAGGAAGCCCCAGGGATGGGTTAAGGGTGACTATTCTTTTGTTTACACTTTATAATAAGCAGAATAATGCCTTCTGCCCAGGTGTCCATGTCTTTAATCCCCAGAAACTGTGAATGTGTTGTCTTACATGGAGAAGAAACTTTGCAGATGAGCTTAAGGACAGTGAGCCTAAATGGTGTGATTATCCTGGATTATCTGGATGAGCCCAAGCTAATCATGTGAGTTCTTCAAAGCAGAGACTCTTTCCCAGCTGCAGTGAGAGAGGGAGAGAGAGGGGCAGCAGTGTGATGGGCTGAGAGTGAAGTCCTGGCCTTGAAGATGTAGTGAGCGAGGCTTCTGATTTACACCAAGCTTTCACTGTCACGAGTATTTTAATTAAAAATTTATTTATTTATTTATTTATTTATTTATTTATTTATTTATTTATTTATTTTGAGAGAGAGAAAGAGTGCATGCCGAGTCGGGGAGGGGCAGAGAGAAGGAGAGACAGAATCCCAAGGAGTCTCCGCACCATCTGCTCTGACCTGGATGTGGGGCTTGAACTCACGAACTGAGTTCATGACCTGGGCTGAGATCAAGAATCGTACACTTAACCGACTGAGCCACCCAGGCGCCCCACTGTCATAAGTATTTTATGAAATCATTACAGTATGGGGAGATAGAATTACCTAGCAACACAGGCAAAGTGTGTCGCTGTGGATTTGAAACGTTGAGGCTGATGAAGGCTGCAATGTCCTTTTCATATCTTGGGCTGCATTGGTGAAACAGAACAGCTTATTGAGAGCAAGATAAAACAGTGTTGGAAGAAATCCTAGGTCTTCCCACCAGCCTGGGACTGAACAGAGTCTGGGAGAAAATTTCAGTACAGACAAATGTGTGAGAGCTTGGTGTGCAAAGCAGTGTCAAGAAATCTTGAGTTCGTTTATTATAGATCCCTTTTTTAAAAAGGGTCCAACTTGAAAAAAGTCCCCACTAAGTAATTTTGGCTTACTAGTGTTTTATAAACTGGACAACAGCCACAATACAAGAAACTGCTAACTTTAAGAAAATCCAATGATAAAATCATGAGTTAATATGGAGAGTGCCTGTTTCAAACGATCGTCTACAAATCAGAATGTAATTCTCTCTGGCAATTTCAGGAACATGCTTGTTGTCTGAAGTCAGGGGAAATTAACTGAGCCTGAGTTAATCAATCCATGCTCTCTCTACCTCATGGAAATGCTATTGTTGCATGTGATCATTGTATTGCAATCATCCAGTTATCTCTGTGTCTCCGAAACGTAAGATATGGAGAACCTCGGAAACCATTCTAACAGAATTCCTAATTTTCATATTTAATCAATCGATCAGTGTTGAATAAAGAAAAAGGCATGAAATGTTATCACAAAATACGGGCCAAATAACAAATCTTATTACAGCATCTTCCTAGATTTGGACTGGTTAACTGTGATCTGTGTTACCTGTTTTTATCTCTCTTCAAGAAAAGCTTGTAAGTTTGACTGTCTTTGGCTTATCTTTTGTTATGTGACTGTGTTGTTTTTTCTGCCTCTTTCTGAATCTCTTCCCACAGACAGGAATCCCTTCCAGGTACATGTATGACCTGGTCACCTGCCGTTCTCCTCAGTCAATCATCATCTTTGATCTGGAATTGGAAATGCCCACCTTATTATCCTTCCCTTCCTTCTCCAATCCCAGATGCCCAAGAGTGTTCACCTCTGACCAATACTAAGATCTCTGTGAGATTAGAACTATTAGGGTGAAGATCATGGAAGGCAAAGGTACGTCAACAAGACTTACAAAAAGCACTGCACCTGGGGATGACAATTCCCAAGTCCACACCCTGATGATGTCAAAAGTGTTGGCCCTATAGTGTTGATCAAGCTGTTACACTGAAGTGTACTATTGCTGCAGGATATACTCCGCAGAAGGTGCCCCTCTCCCCCCACCCCTTTCCATTCCACCCCCCTTCCCCCAACACAACTTGTGCTGTAAGCACAGCAATCTGTCCACTTAGGTAATGAAACCAGGTGCCCTCATGCTTCGGGAGCTTTCCTTTCTCTGGCCTTGATGACTGGAATGTCCCTCCACATCTCACTCTTCTGCAGAAAGCCCTTCTCAACCCCCAAGGCTCACTGTGAAAGGTCCTTGCGTTTGAAGCATTAGTCATCTTGCCCAGCTAAAATGAGTCATGCCTGCCTCAATGCCCCAGGACATTAAACGCATTTCATGTGAACGCATTGAACAGATTTCTGCATTACGAAGGTAGAGTGGGCTTTACACCTCGATTGCCTTTGCAGCTCTACGTTGCTGCAGGGCTTGGCACTAGGTAAAAGGCACAGAAAATGCTTTTGAGCGTGTCTGAGTTGAGTCAGATTGAATTGAATCGAACTGAAGTGAGTTCAGGTGTATAGAATTGCTGGGGACTGGTACACTTCTGAAGTTTTGTGGTTTTGTTTTTTTTAGACAAGTGAATGCAGATTTTATTGGAGCAATTATTTTCATTTTAATCACCATAAATAATCGACCTCTAATCGAATGCTGATATTAATATTCACTTTTAAATGTACTGTACTGATTCTCTTCTATGGTTTTATGACATTGGGAATAGTTACCATTTTCCCTCTGGGGTTAGTTTAAAAGTATAAGACCACAGGGGGATGCACTGGATTTTTAGAGGCTGAAGCCATTCTGGAATGGTCGATTTTGCTCTCCTTTGAAGCTCCATGTGGAGTAGTAACTGAGACTACATGCCACCCAGATATTTGGGTCGTGTCTAAGGGAGGAAAACACCAGAATGGAAGACCAATCCCTGTCTCCCAGTCTTGAGGGTCAGGCACACAGGGGAATGCTTCTTGAAGGGGGCAGATGGGGGGCGGGTGACCTTTTCCAGAACTATCCACCATCTCCCATGTTATCTGTACTGTTCACTGAGTCCTCCTCACGAGCCTCTGCTTGGAGTTCCAGCATGTTCCCCGGACTCGTCCTGCATGTGGAGGATCTATACACGCCCCAGCTTCCTGAAACATCCTCCCTCAAGATACAATCTGTCAAAGGTGGGGTTTATTCCTCAACCCCATAACCACAGCTATAGGGAGAATATAATTATCTCCCTGTGATCTGTTTCCTCCATTATAACAGAAACTTTTTAGTTATTAGATGGCCACTGTCTACTACAATATGTGTAATATTGGTGCATATTTGTTGGGTGAGAACAAGTGAATGAATGAATAATAATCCAGCCTGATGGGATGAATTGGCCATGAGACCCAGTAGCTATCTTTGAACTTCCAAATATCATCAGAAGTAGTAAGCAAAGGAGAGAGCCCTTTTAACCAAACTAATGTCCTCAGGTACATTTATTTCCTACCTCTCTGAGGGTCAGATGGCTGAGACATCTGTCCAGAAATGGATTTCTCTGAGATTCAAGAGGGGTGTGTTGGACCCTCCGGTCTGCACCATTTCTGTATTCCTGCCCAGGGAAGCCAAGCCAGGCATTACCAACCCAGTGAGTTCTGGAAGCTTGTGTCCCAGCTTCATAGAAGGTTCATAACTAGAGGACAGCATACATTCAGCCTGATGGTAGTTTCCCAGATTGGGAGAATGAGGAGAAAGAAAGTTATAAAGAAGAGCAGTATAAGGAGACGCAAAGAAATCGAAAGCAGATTGGAGGGACACAGAGAGTGAAGACACATAGCCCAAACACAGGTAAGGGAAACTCATCACTAGTGTCAGAGAAGACACGTCCTCAACAGCACAGAGAGATCCCAGGCCCCAGAGAGAACTCCTGTTTGAATTTCTCATGCTGAGTCTCCACTTCATGCACCAGGAGGGTGCCTGGAAATACTTGTGATTCTCTTGAGGGACAGAAAAAGGAAGAAAAATCACACAGTGAGGATCGTGCTGACGTCCAACGATGCTGAAGGTGACCAGGCATCATTTTTATCCTGGATCATTCAATTAGATGCCACTCTCTGCTCACGTGAATTTTCTATTGCCCAGTAATGCCTGGTCTATGCTAAGTCTGGTCATGCATGTCAGGGGGAGCTGGAGACATGTGTTCACACTTGGACCCAACCTGGGACGGGCAGCCTGGGGTGGCTGCTTTTCCAATGGAGAGGTGCCCAGGGGACAGAGGCCAGACCCCAAGGTCCTTCAGTCCCCAAGTGTTGACTTTTCATTTGCTGTCATGAGTTCACTAAAAGAAATGGCAATTTCCCTAAACTGGATTTCAATCCAGTCCACGGGGGTTTTGTTGTTTGCTTTTCTAGATTTAGTGGTTTTTCCTTTTCCTAGAAGCCACACATCTTTTGTGAACCAGAACAAAGTTATGAGCCCTAGTGAAACAAATATTCCCACAGGCACAAATGCCTGTGTACAATTTCATGATATTCACAGACGTCCAATGCCACGTGTGGACAACAGGCAACAATATTGCCCCGCAAGGGAGACTGCTGACTTGGAGCATGAGAGGCACGTCTGTGAAGGGGGATCTGTACGCTGGAGGTACATGCTTGGAGGTATGCAGGGGTAACCTTGACTACCTCCGGCAGATGGGGCGCCTGGGTGGCACAGTCAGTTGGTTTTGGCTCAGGTCATGATTTTATGGTTTTATTTAGTTCAAGCCCACATGGAGCTCAGTGTGGACAGTACAATGTCTGCTTGAGATTCTCTCTCTTTCTGCTCCTCCTCTGCCCTCTCTGTCTGTGTCTCTCTTAAAATAAATAAATAACCTTTAAAAACACCTCCAGCAGAGTTGATCGCACACAGTGCCGCCTCCCAGGAGAGAGTCTGGCAGAAGGCCAGTGATAGGGGATCGGCCCCATCTCAGGTACGTCCAGCCAAGTGGTAGAAACCACAATTGGGGAAGTTTCAAATCCTATAACATCTACGCAATTTATGTAAAACTAAACCAGACTTGCACACACTCGAATGGAGAGAAAAGAGAGAAAGTCTAAATAAAGAAAATAAATTCTTTTTGTTTTAAGTGATCATCACCCTCAACGTGGGGCTTGAATTCACAACCCTGAGATCAGGAGATGCATGCCCCACTGACTGAGCCAGCGGAGCGCCTCCAAGAAAATAAATTTCTAAACGTATAATCACTGTGACTGAGAGAGTGACAGGTTGGGAAGAAGAGAGTTGAAAGTATAGATTGTTTAGTTGAAGTAACTGAAATACGCAAGGGTGGGAGCAGTCTTCCCGTGCTTCCCCCATCCCCAGGTTTTTAGAAGGTGCACTACAGAACAAAATACAGTTTACTGGAAAAAGTCTGGGGTAGCAGTGAAGAATCTACAGGGAGAAGCAGGGAACTTGTGTACTAACTCTGAGATCCTTCTTGTCGGGAGCCTGGAGAGGATTCAACAGCCACTTGAGGCTTCCGGCTTTTTTCTTAAAAAAGTCAGATGTAAGTGCTCAGTCTCTCTCTCTCTCTCTCTCTCATTCTCTCTCTCTCTCCATCTCCTTCTCCTCTGAAAGTCACTGCACCCCTCCCTCCTCTGAGACCACATACCTTGCCTGAAAACCTGCTTTGGGAATGGATGTGGCTAACTTCTACAACCATTGAAGTTTGTAAGAAGTCTGCAGCCACTGGGGTGCCTGGGTGGCTTTAAATAAAAGTTTTATTTAAACTTTTAAATAAAGATGAAAAACAAAAAGCTCAGAGTACTATTTTAAAAACCCACACATCTTCCTCTTATCCTCCAATCCTTTATCCGACAAATATTTACTGAATCAGCACAGTTCAAGGCCGTGGAGGATCATCACTAAACAATCCAGGCACGTTCCCGTCCTCACCCTGGGATTTGGGGATGTCACGTCAGCAGATATACATGATGTCAAATGCTGTGAAGAAGAGGGCAGGGTGAGGCATCTGGGGCGCTGGGGCTGTTTATGCACACACGTCCTGTCTTTGCAGATCGCATGGGAACAGAGATGATGCCAACGTCCTGAGTGTCTGTTGAAAATCCAACCAATAGGATTTACTGGCGGACACTGGGGACAGGAAAAAGAGAAACGTAAAGGATGAATAATCAAAGTTTGGGGGCCTGTGAAACTGGAAGAATGGAGATTTTGTGGACAGATGTGGGAAGTCTGCCAGAGGAGCACCTTCAGGTCTGGTAGGAGACAGCATGCTTGGAACATGACTTCCATTTTGGTCGAGATGCCCATGGAATACTCAAGGAGCAGCACCTACTATGCGATGCCAAAATAAACCTAGAACTTAGTGGAGGTGGGGACCAGCGGGATATGTGAGCATGCCCACGGTATTAATGCAGAGGGCAGAAGGAGATCGTAAAGTGGGTAGAAATGGGTGGGAAAAAGAAGAGAAAGAACAGCAACGATCACAGGCTTGGAAGACAAGATAGAATCAACAATGAAGTGTCACTTCACACCCGATAGGTTTGTTATTATTAAAAAAAAAAAAAAAAAAGGAAAGACAACAAGTGTTAGTGAAAATGTAGGGAAATTGAAAGCTTCGTGCCCCGCCGGCAGGAACGTGAAATAGTACAGCAGGCCACTGTGGAATATACTTTGGTGTTTACCCCAGAAGCCCACAGAGAATGACGATGTGAGCCAGCAGTTCTAGCCCTGGGAAGGTATGAGTAACAGGGAGGAATCGGTAACAGGGAAGCAAACAGGTATTTGAATACCCTTGCTTAGAACAGCATATTCACAATTCTCTCCCTTTACCTTTCTCTCTTGCTTGTGCACACTCTCTCTTTCTCTTGCTCTAAAATAAACAATAAAATGTTGAAATTTTAAGAAATTAAATTAAATTTTAAAAAGAAGAAAGGAGTAGAAAAAATGAGGAGCCCTAGACTGATCCGGAAACTGGGCTCAGCCTTCAGTATAATTCAAGTATATTTAGAAGACGGAGGCCTGAAAGTCATCCATCCTTCCTCTGACACACAATCCCAGCCTTGTCCTCTGCCTGTCTGTCATTCCCTTTGCTCAGCGGCATTAGTTACATATCCATTATCAAGTTTATCACTTTCCATGTGCTAAAAATTTTCCATGCTAGATATTACCCCCTCCCTACCTTTTTAGAACTGGCACAAAACTTTGTGAGCTGGCTCAAGTATTTGTACTGCTATTTAGACTCTGCCTTTTCTGGTCAAACTTTATGGATTCCTCTTGTGTTCTCAAGAGCTTTTGCATTGCTTCTCTGATAGATTCTATTGCACAATATTCCCAATAATTGGAACCATGAGGGAAGCTCTCTCTCCTTCTGTGTGTGTGTGTGTGTGTGTGTGTGTGCGTGTGTGTGTGTGTGTGTGTGTGATGTGCACGCACTCTCACTTGTGTCTATCTGTCCTGTCTCTTCTAGAAGGTAGACTCTCTAAGGCTCTAGACTCTCCTTTTGTTGTTTATCTCTGGTTCCTTGAACATTTTCACAGTGACTGCCACATAATGAAAGTTCAACACATGTTTATTCAATACATAAGTGAACAAATGTCAGGCATTTTAAGTTCTAGAAATGGAAATTCAAAAAACTTGCACCCAGCCATGAAAATGACTATCTACTTTCTAGTCCCCTAACCCCCTAATCTAGGAGCAGTGATTGCCTTCAAATACATGTTTTCCAAGCATCTCTGAGCCACTTACAGTTGTCTGAGCACCTAAAACCCAAACTCACACACCTGGGCCACTACGAGTTCCGGTGTGGCATGTCTGTCTCTTGTGATGACACCAAGCATACCAAAGTATAGCCTCCTGACTCTATTTTGTGAAATTTTTATCGGATAAAGACACATGTAATATCAGAGAGCATAAATTATATAAATTATACAAGCCTCAGAAGTAATAAATGAGAAACAGAAAAGAGTACAACTAATAAATGAGTAAACAGTAAGTCTATTTCTTGGAGAAGAGCAGCAGAATGGAAGAATCCCTATCACACAGTACGATGTACGAAACGGGCAGAAGAATGTGCAAAACACAGAGTAAGAATGCCAAACAGTAGATGAACATCTGCAGAGAGAAACTGTACACACATATATATTTACTCCAAATTGCAACTCAATAATTATTTACTTCACTTCTTAAGACTAAATGTATTAGTGACAGAAACTCAAAAAAATTAAATTTCCACGGAAAAAAATAGCAAAACACTTTGATGATCTGTCCCCCAATGGTTTTATTTTTTTAAGTGTTTATTTATTTTTGAGAGAGGGAGCAAGAGCAGGGGAGGGGCAGAGAGAGAGGGACAGAAGACCCAAGGCATGCAAGCTCTGCACTGATAGCAAAGAACCTGATGCAGGGCTTGAACCCACGATGAGATCATGACCTGAGACAAAGTTTGACACTTAACCCAGCCATCCAGCCACACCTGCCTGCAGCCCCAGTTGTTTTAAAGTGTATATAATCCCACTCCTACAAAAACTACCCAAGGCTGTCAAAAATAAAAAATAAAACCTTTTCTATTACTTGTTGGAGTACATTGACATGAAAACTTATAAGCATTGCCCCAAAAAGAAGTACAAATGAATCTCACTTTCAAGCATCAGTATAAAAATTATTTGATAAAATGTCATCAAAATCCAATAATAAATTAAAATGCATCATACTATCACCAAGTAAGATCGATTCCAGAAATACGGCCCAATAATGTGAGCAAATATTTTGAACATAGTTCTAAGAAGAAGAAACAAAAATGACACTGCATTTGTTAGGTGTGAGCTACAAGATGTGTCGAATTGGGAGTGTCAACTTCACCCTTACAAGAAAAAGAACTCGAAAACTGTAAAATAACAAATGTCTCAAGGCCACCAGAGAACTCAGGTAGCGAGGCAGATTTCCAACTTACAATGGGGAGAAAGATGGGCACTTCAGAGGGAAACCGGACTTGTAATGTGCTTGCTGGGACAGATGTTTCTGAATGTTAGTTAAGCCATTAGGAAGATTTAACTAAAATGTCTGAGAAATTGCTAACAGATAAAGAGGCTAGTATGAGAATGTGGAACTGAAGTCTTACGGACCCACTTTTAGCGAATAGAGTAGTGATAGGTAGAAATAGGAACTTCATTGTAGAGACATCTGGTAGACGCCATCTTACCAGAGGTGCCATGTTGAGATCATGTACCTTGATAAGGCACTTTACCTCTGTCATCTTCTTCCCAAAATGCATAACCCAAGTGCGACTATGAGATAAAACAAGACAAACTCAAATTGCGGTCATTTGACAAAATATTTGACCAGTATGCTTAGTAGTATCAAAGTCATGAAAAATGAGGCCATGCTGAAAATGTATCACCAACGGAAGGACAACGGAGAGATGTGAGAAGGGGAGACAACACACTGTGGGTTCTGGATGAGACCCTGGAGCAGAATAAAGGCATCAGTGGAAAAAACTGACATCCAAACGAAATCTCATTTATTTATTAGTATTGTATACTGACATCTTAGTTTTGATCATTGACCATGATTTTGTTGGATGTTAACATTAAGGGGAGTGGGCATGTTTTAATCCCTTGTACACTTCTTGCACTCTTCTGTAAATCTTAAGCAATTTCAAAAACTAAAAGTTAAAATAATACTCTTTAAATAGGGACTGTTTTTCAAATTCAGTTATTGCAAGAAAAATCAAAATTACCTTGAGATATTTTTCATCTATCAGCTGGCAAAACTGCAAACCGACAACAATGTATACTTAGACTGAACATAAAATGGGGCTATAATATATTCCTGGAAGGAATGTAAAATTATACTCTATGAGGAAAAAAATCAGAAATATCTGGAAATATATAGAAAAATGGCATAAGTATTTCCCTCTTAGTTTATTGATATCATTCCTTCTAACAATGCATACTGGCCACCAGTCATCATTTCCATTGTGATTTTATTTCTAATAGCAAACATTGGAAGCACATGAAATATCCATAAATATGAAATTGGCTGTATAAATAGATCTACACTCTGCCATTTTATGCATCTGTAAGAAGGCTCTCTGATATGAACTGTTTCCCAGGGGATTTTATTCCACGAAAAAGAGCAGAAATCTGTCTATAGCAGACTACCTTTTGTAACTCTGGAGGGGAGAAAAGTTAAGGGTATGGGGGAGGGCGAGGGGATTATACACTTCCAGAAGAAAATCCGGAAGTACCATGCATAAAGCAATGAATGGTTTGGGAAGGAAGAAGATGAGTAAGACAGAGATGGAAGTAAGTCTCTCCTGGAAAAGGTTTGCTAAACAGTGTTAACTTCAATTTCCTTTTATTTTTACATGTTAGAAAAGTAAAATTTAAGAAGGAATTGTAGTTGTCCCTTGACCCTTGAATAACATAGGTTTGAACTGCACTGGTCCACTTAGAGGCGGATTTTTTTTTTATATATAAATACAATACAACACTGTGAAGGTATTTTCTCTTCCTTATGATTTTAATAACAGTTTCTTTTCTCTAGTTTCCTGCATGGTAAAAATATGGTATGTAATATGTAAAACATACAAAATATGTGTGACTGTGTTCAGTATTGGTAAGGTTTCTGTTCAACACTAGGCTACTATTAATCGATTTTGCGGGGAACCAAAGGTATACATGGGTTTTAAACTGCATGGTCAGTGCCCCTAACCCCCATGTTCAGGGTCATGAAGAAGAAACACAGGACTCAAAAGAAAGGGCTCCATTTGGATGAAAAAGGGACATTTTGAGCATAAAACAATAATAATGGAAACCCTTGAGGCCGCTGGTGGCTCAGTTCGTTATGTGTCCTACTGCAGCTCAGGTCATGATCTCACAATTCATGGGATTGAGCCCCGCATCCAACTCTGTGCTGACAGCTCCGAGTCTGGAGCCTGCTTCAGATTCTGTGGCTCCCTCTTCACTCTCTGCCCCTCCTCCACTCATGTTCTGTCTCTCTCTATGTCTAAAAAATAAATAACAAATATTAAAATTTTTTTAAAAAAATAATAGAAACCCTTAAAAAACATTAAATATACACAATGAGAAGTATAATATAATGTTAAATGAAGAAGAGAGAAAGGAAAGGAGGGAGAGAAGGAGTAGAAAGGAAAAGAAAGGAAGAAAACCAATTGGTTGCCACCACAGGACACTACAGTAGTTTGGAAATGTGTGGCCATGTGCTGTGATACTCCTCTTTCCAGAAGCAGGGCCTAGTTGTCTTCCTCCTGAGTGCTGGCTGGGCCCAGGGCCTTAGGGTAAAGCAGAAATGGGCTGTGAGAATAGGTCATAATTGGCACCGTAGGTTTCCACCTTACTTTCCATTTCAGATTCTTTGCTCTGGGGAGAGTAGCTGCCTGGCTATGAGGAACCCTATGGAGAGGTCCCCGTGGCAAGGAATGGAGGCCTCCAGCCAGGAGCCACGTAGTGAACTTTCTTGGAAGAAAATCCCAGTGCCCAGTCAGGTGCACTGGCCCTGGCCCACCCCTTGACACACCTCATGGGATCCAGAGGCAAGATCTTCAAGTAAGCTCTTCCCTTACACCCAGCCCTCAAAAGCTGTGGAGATAAGTGTTTGCTTTTTTTTTTTAATTTTTTAAATGTTTATTCATTTTTGAGAGAGAGAGACAAAGACAGAGACAGAGAGAGAGACAGAGAAAGACAGAGCACAAGTAGGGGAGGGACAGAGAGAGAAGGGGACACAGAATCTAAAGTAGGCTCCAGGCTCTGATGCAGGGTTTGAACCCGCAGACCATGAGATCATGACCTGAGCTGAAGTAGGACGCTTCACCTACAACTGAGCCACCCAGGTGCCCCAAGTGTCTGCTATTTGAAGCCGTGTTTAGGGATGCTTTGCTTCACAGAAATGAACAACAAATGCAGATCTCATTTGAACCAACCTACCCCCACCCCTCACCCATAACATTGGACTCCAAGGTGAGAAAGCATTGGTGTTACCATTCAAGTATGAACCATAGTTATGGGTAATCTAAGACCTAGTTAATAAGGGGAAGTTTCTTTCTGCAGCAGCATTCCCATGAATAAAAGAGAGAAGGAAGGAAAGCTTTAGAAAATCGTCATTTAGTAAGCTCCCCGGTAATCGATGTAGGCGATTGTCAGTAACAGACACCAACAGTAGGTTAGATGGGACATTTCTCAATGGCAGGACTATGCCATCGCTGAATGGACTCACTGATTAATCTTAGCATAACCAAATATAGTGTGCAGACTATTTTTTATTCCTGTTCCAACTAACCAACAGAAAAAGCCATGTTTGACAAAATCAGTGACATTTGAAGATAGTACGGGACAATACCAACGGCATTATGGTTATGTAAAGAAATGCCTATTTTTTTTAATTTTTAAAATTTTTTAAATTTTATTTAAATTCAAGTTAGTTAACAAGTTAGCATAATAGCGATTTCAGGAGTAGAATTTAGTGAGTCATCATTTACATGTAACACCCAGGGCTCATGCACAAAAATGCCCTCTTTCATCCCTGTCACCCATTTAACCCACCCCCCTCTACCTCTCCTCCAGCAACCATCAGTTTGTTCTCTGTATTTAAAAGTCTTTTAAGGTTTGCCTCCCTCTCTGTTTTTATCTTATTTTTCCTTCCCTTCCCCTGTGTTCATCGTTTTGTTTCCAGTTGTTAAATTTGTTAAATTCCACATATGAGCAAAATCGTGATATTTATCTTTCTCTGCTTGACCTGTTTTTAGAAGTGCAGATTAAACATGCATGCATGAAATTACATCATGCCTTGGATGGCTTTTACAATAAGGAAACAGGGGCTCCTGGGTGGCTCAGTCAGTTAAGCATCTGACTCTTGACTTTGGCTCACGTCATGATCTCACGATTTGTGGGTTTGAACCCCACTTCGGACTCAGTGCTGACAGTGGGAAGCCTGCTTGGGATTCTCGTTCTCCCTCTCTTTCTCTGTACTCCCCCTCTGGCTCTCTCCCTCTCTCTCAAAATAAATAAATAAGCTTAAAAAATTGCCTTTTGAAAAAAATAATTAGAAAATGAAATAAGGAAACAAAGAAGCAAATATAATTTTATACTGGGACAAGTTTTGATACTTGTTATTGTTGAAATGATACAGGACATGAAGTACATAATTATCACCAATTCAGAAGACTTGCTACTGCCAGGGTCGGTGTCTGGGTAGGCTTCTGGAGGCTTCCGGAGGGTTGGCATTGCAGTATTTCATTGCCTACATCACATGGACACTTACTGCATACTTACTTAGTATATGCCACTTACAGGTTTTACACACAACTCTCTGTGTGAGTTCCAGGTGATAATAAAAATTAAAATTAAAAATAAAAGCTTGCATTTGTTTATAAAACAGAATTCAGCTTGTAGCTAGGAGTAAATCTATAATCTCTTAAATAAAGGAGATATATAACATCTGAATTTCCACTTGTGATATCAAGAACACAAGCAGCTAAAAATATACATAGTTTAAGACATTTGCTTCTGGGGTCCCTGAGGGGCTCAGTCAATTAGGCATCTGACTTTGGCTCACTTTGTGATCTCATGATTCCTGAGTTCAAGCCTCGCATCAGACTCTGTGCTGACAGCTCAGGGCTCAGAGCCTGCTTCAGATCCTGTGCCTCCCTCTCTCTCTGCCCCTCCCCTGCTCACACTCCATCTCTCTTTCAAAAATAAATAAATATTAAAGCAATATAATGAATAAATGAAAATTAGAACATTTGTTTCTTGGTAGTGGACCTGGAAATAAATGAGATTTTCCTTATTGATGTACTACCTTTCTGCAGCATTTGATTTTTCTTTTGCCCAGTGTATATTTATCATTTTCATAAACAAACCAACAAACAAAAACACTCACAAGATAAAGACAGAAGGAGATTCCAGAGGCACTGTAGTAGCAAGCCAATTAAACTTGAAAATGGTAGCCCAACCAACAAGTCAGTCTCTGCATGGGTCATAAATGACAAGGCACACACCATTTCACTCTCCGCCTTGAGGGTCTGTCCACCTCCATCTCAACATCTCAACCCTCTTCAACTTTCTGTCTACTTGCATTCACCATTGGGCTTTTCCTTAGTCTTTATAAGCACTACTTATCATGAATACTGTTTAAATAGTAAGTCTCACATATTTTTCCCTCCCTGGGACCAGACCTCTACCTAGCTCTCTCCTCGACTTCCAAGATGCCTGGGAACTAGGAAACAAAACAAAACAAAACAAAACAATAGAAAAAAACCTCTCATTTCTTTGCCATGCTACACATTTCAGCCAGCATCTCACTTTGGACTCAATATTCAGCTTCCAGGGTCCTGCTAGAATATGGAAGTTGTGGATAAACCAAAGTAAATATAGGTCATGTGGGCTTTGGTGCTTGACTAGCTCATACCTCTTAGGAAACAGTAAAACCATGAGTGAATGCATGGCGAAGAAATAAATAAGTAAACAGAAACTATGGAACCTTTGAAGAAATAGATTGTGAAAGCAGGGAAAGCAGAGAGGTGGTCCCCTTATTGCTGCCAATAGAAGAGTTCTAGAGAAGAGAGGTTTTTTTTTTAGGTGATTTCATTACACAGCACCATGGTATAAAATTAAACCTTCCTGGATTATTCAAGAAATGGTGTTGAGGAACTGCTGAACTATTTAAGAAAAAATATTTGCATCCACATAACCTTAGCATGCTCGCTTTATTTTAAAAATTACAGAAGAAATCATACCTGAAGTGAAAATGTCTTATGCTTAAGGAAAAGCACGTCTTTAATTAAAAAAAATTAGTATGTAGTAAGTCTGGTTTGAAATTGTTTTGGACCCTCACTAACCTCTGTAACAAAACTATAGTAAAGAGTTTGAAGACAAAAGTTTAATTAGATTTTAAAAATCCTGGATAACAGTAGGCACTTTGATTTTTAGAGAAGGAAGTATTCTGAATATGTAAAAATCAATGAAGAGGAAAGACAGAGTGACAGAGAGAGAGAAAGCTGAGCAGTGGCTGGACCTGGAAATAGCATGGAAATTCACTGAAGACAGACAGCGTATCTTTGGAGGGATGAAAATATTCTAAAACTGTGCCATAGTAATTGTGTACAACTCTGCAAATTTCCCTGGCAGATTCAATTCTACATTTCAAACAGGTGGATTTGTGGACCATAACTGTATTTCGATGAAGCTGTTTCAGCACAAATGCTGTTTAATAAAATAATTCATGTTTCAGCTCTGACATACAAAGATCTTGGAAGCCATGGTTCGCATCCCCATGACAACCAAAAGCTGGACAAACTGAAATCCATGACCTTTCTTGGACATACGAAGGTGAGTTTGTGGGGACAACATCATCTCCAAATCTGGAGAGTCTGATGCCCCTGGGGAAGTTAAATCCATCTGCCCAGCTGAATTAGAGAGCAAAGGAGAGGTAAGCTGTAGAAACAAATAATAATTGTGACCCATTGCTGGAGGCTGAGTATGGACTGTTGTGAGAGCCAGGAGCTCTGAGTCCCACAGAACTGAGGGAGGGCACATTTTCTAGAGAGTTCCTGGAGGGAACAGTTCCTGGAGGGAACAGTTCCTGGTTTGGGCAAAGGGAAGGAAAGAGGAGCTTGTGAAATATACCCAGACTCTTGTCCATCACAAAGGCTCATTCCCCAGGGGAAAGGGCTTTGCAAAGGCTTTGTCTCTTCTGGGGAAGAGCATTCCTCTCCACCAGGGATTCAGAGATTCAAGGGGAATTTGGAATGAGCACCAAGGATGAGAGGAGGAGCCAAGGATGGAAGGCTACACCACTGGGCAAACGCTTGTGGAGATCGCCCTCCAGGACATGAGTCTCCTGGAAGAGAGAGACTAAACCAAGGATTATGGAATCCTCCTTCCCTATCCTGGTTACCATCAACCACATCTCATTACTCTACCTTCAAGATCCAGTGCAATAGGAAGCCATTAATGCTAAAAGAGCAAAGGATGCAGACTGTCTGATGATTACCCAGATGAGCCTCAAGAAGAAGAGGGGAGACAGTGAGGATACTAGGGAGTGAGCAGCTGCTGGTGCCTAGAACAGCCGCAAACATCCATACAGCCAGCTCCCCCCTAGACTACCATATATCCCCACCCTGAAGTCTCATGGGGCTGTTATTACCCACAACATGTCCAGCCTTTGTGACCCATTCCAAAGCATGAAGAAAGGCAAGAACAATGACAATCACAGAGTCAAAACATGACGATCAGACTAAGATATGGTACAGATGTTGGACGGGACATTTCAAATAACTGAGCTGAATATCCTCGATCTTATGATTCCCATCTTAAAATGTGAGGGCTCTAATAAAAAACATCGATGATACGCAAGCATCGATTGGTGACACAAGCACCAAAACACAACATCCAAGAAAGAAATCACAAGAGAATGCTCTAAGTCACACGCAGGAACAGAAATGAACACGGCATTTAATGAACTTATGAGTGGATTCAACATGGCCAGGTGTGCTTGCAGATAGAAACTTGCCAAAATGAAATACAGAAAGAAGAATAATTTTAAAAAGCATATAACATTCAAGAACTATGGAACAATATCAAAAGGTACAGCAAATGTATAACTGGGCTACCAGACAAAAGAATGGAGTGGAGGAAATATTGAAGGGCTAGTGTCTCAGAGAACATAAAGATGTGAAAATATAAGCAAACAGAAACAAAAATAAAGACATGCAGGCACAGTATATTCAAAATGCAGAAAACTAAAGACAATGTGTAAGTCTTGAGAGAATTCAGGGTAGAGCCACAGGAGGGCTTCCACAAAGAAATAAAATCAAGAGGACAGTGGACTTCTGGGAATCCACACACGAAAAAGAATGGGCATGAAATTGTAACCCTAGAAAGATAATAACCACCCATCTGAAAATCTGTGTCAGGCACAAAAGTAAAGGAGAAATAAACACTTTCTGAGACAAACAAAGACTGAAGTGAATCATCAACAACAAACTTGGCCTTCACAAAATGTGAAGGGGATTTCCACGGGCATGTGGAGCATGATATAGGCCAGAAATGAAGACACATGGAGGTAAAATAAAATCTTCTATTTTTTGTACTCTTCTTGGACCTAAAAGAAAGGTATTTGCTTAAAATAGCAATGATAACAATTATATTTTAAAAGTTTTTTAAATATTTATTTGTTTTTGAGAGACAAAGTGTGAGTGGGAGAGGAGCAGAGAGGGAGACACAGAATCAGAAGCAGGTTCCAGGCTCCTAGCTGTTGGCACAGAGCCCGACCTGGAGCTCGAACCAAGGACCATGAGATCATGATCTGAGCTGAAGTCAGATGTTTAACCGACTGAGACACTCAAGTGCCCCAACAATTATATTTTTAAAATAGGAAAATGAAAATCCACTGTATTGTCTGATTATAACAAGTGAAATGAACAACAGTAGTGTCAGAAGGGATGGAAGACAGCAAAAGGAAATACTTTCTCACAGCTGCCTGCAGTGACCTGAATCAGTTATTTGGTATGTTAAGGTGGTCATCAATGAGTTAAAAATGTATATCAAAAACTCTAGGGCAAGCACTAAACACATGCTTAAAAATAAGTATATGTGATATCCTAAGGAAAAAATATAAAGTGGAATTATAAAATATTCAGATGATGCTAGAAAAGACAGGAAAAGATGGGGAAAATATTTACAACAGATAGAAAACAGTTACCAACACCATGGATATTAATTGACCTGTGTCAATGGTCGTTTTAAATGTGACTAGTCTGGGGGCACCTGGGTGGCTCAGTTGGTTAAGCATCCGACTTCGACTTAGATCATGATCTTATGGTTCATGGATTTGAGCCCCGAGTTGGACTTTGTGCTGACGCTTGGAGCCTGGACCCTGCTTCCAATTCTCTGTTTCCCTATAGCTCTGCCAGTCCCCTGCTCATGTTCTGTCTCTCAAAAATAAATAAACTTAAAAAAATTTTTAATGTGAATGGTTTGAATAGACCAGTTGAAAAACAGAGATCGTAAAAATGGGTTAAAGAAAATTGTGTTGTCTACAAGAAACCCACTTTAAATATAAATACATAAATAGGGTAAAAGCATGAAGAAAAATGTGCCCTGCTAACAATAATCACCAGAAAGGGGAGGAGCTACATCACATAACAGTGGACTCAGTCCTCTAAGAAGACATAACAATCTTGGGGTGCCTGGGAGGCTCAGTGGGTCAAGCATCCGACACTGTTGGCTCAGGTCACGATCTCATGGTTTGGGAGTTAGAGCCCTGTGTCAGGCTCTGCGCTGACAGTGTTTCCTGCTTGGGATTCTCTCTCTCAGTCTCTCTCTCTCAAAATAAATAAACTTAAAAAAAAAAAGACATAACAATCCTGACAAAAAAAACCGTAAGAATGCCCAAGGCAACACTGATTGAGTTGAGAGGACAAATAGGCAACTTCAGTATTATATTTGGAGACTTAACAGCCCATTTCAATAATTGATGCATCAAGAAGGCAGAAAGTCAGTAAACAGACTGATGGCCTGAACAGCATTATCTCACAACCTGATTGAATTGACATTTATAGACTACTTCGTAAAACAGCACAGTGCACATTCATTTTGGCCTCGTGCAAATCCTGCACCAAGACAGACCACATTCTTGGCCATCAAACACATCTTGAGACATTAAAAAATATGGGAAATTTACAAAGTATGTTCTCTGACCATGCTGGAATTAAACTTGAAATCTATAACAGAAAAAAGCTGCAAAATCCCTAAACAATTAGAGATGAAATAGCTTACCTCTAGATAAGTAATGGGTCAAAGAAAAAGTCACAGGAGAAATTAAAACATTTTCAACTAAATAAAAATGCAATTTATCAAGATTTGTGGGATACAGTAAAAGCCGTGCCTGAAAGGAGATTTATAACATTAAATGCATACGTTAGACAAGAAGAAACAGCTAAAATTATAGCTTCGCTTTCCAAGTTAGGAAAACAAATTAAAATAAAAGAGCAAATTAAGTGTGAAGCAAGCATAAGAGGAGAAATAAAAATTATGGTAGAAATTAATGGAATGAATCAGCAAGTGCAGGGCATAGTAGGGAAGGTCAATGTACAAAAGTCAATTATTTTCCTAGATACCAGAGGCGGATGATTAGAATTTAAAATTAAACAAAACACAATAGAATTTATAACATTATGCAAGAATGAAATACAAAGGCATAAACTTAAAATATATGTAGGACCTGTTTAATGTAAAACTGGAAAACAAAGGTAAAAGGAATTAAAGAAAATCTAAATTAATGGAGTGATTCCATGTGCATGGATTAGAAGACTCAATATTGCCAAGATGTCAGTTCTTCCCAATGTGATATAAATCTTCTGGGAATCTCAATTAAAGTCGAAGTGAGCTATTTGTAGATGGTGACAAATGCATTTTAAATGGATGTGACAAGGCAAAGGTCCTGCAATAGCAGACTCAGTGGTGAAGAAGAAAGACAATGTTGAAGGACTCACACCTTCTACTGCAAGATACCATAAAACTCAGTAATCAGGAAAGCATGGTATTGGTAAGAGAATGGACAAATGGAGCAGCCAACAGAGCCCAGAGATAAGCCCCTAGGGTAGCTGATTGACTTTGACAAAGGTGCAAAGGGACTAATGAATGAATGATCATCCTTTCAACAAATGGTTGAAAAAACTGCGATCATCCTTATCCCCCAAAATCGAACCTAGATCTGGATTTCGGACTTTAAGCAAATATTAACTGTGGATTGCTGCCCCAAATATAAATGCAGAACGAAGGCGGGTGGTGTAGAAAATATAGGAGAGATTTGCCATCAATATGTGGAAAAGTCAAACTACAGTCAGTGAAGGGAGCTGCCATGGATAACAGGTGATGCTTAGGAGATGTATGATTTGGTGAATTGGTTCTGTATTATATTATAATGCTGTACACGGGCTACTATGCATTTATCAAAACCCTTAGAACTTGAGAAAAGGAAGACGAAAACATATGTGTATTTTTACAGTTTATTTATTTTGAGAGAGAGAGAGTTCATGCGTAGAAGCGGGGGATGGGAAGGGGCAGAAAGACAGAGAGAGAGAGGGAAAAAGAGAATCCCAGGCAGGCTCTGAGAAAACACAGAGCCAGGCATGGGACTCAGTCTCCTGCACTGTAAGATCATGAGCTGAACCAAAAAAACCAAGAGATAGGTGCTCAACCGACTGAGCCACCCAGGAGCCCCTGTGCATATATTTTTTAAAAAGCACTCAGGAGAGGGGCGCCTGGGTGGCTCAGTCAGTTGAGCGTCTGGCTTCGGCTCAGGTCATGAACTCACGGTTGGTGGGTTCGAGCCCCGCGTCGGGCTCTGTACTGACAGCTCAGAGCCTGGAGCCTGCTTCAGATTCTGTGTCTCCCTCTCTCTCTGACCCTCCCCTGCTTGCACTGTCTCAAGAATAAATAAAAAGCATTAAAAAAAATTTAAAAAAAAAAAGCACTTAGGAGGTTAGGGGACCCTGGAGGTAATGCAGAGATTGACAAAATAAATTAACCAACCATATCACAAAGGTATTAAATAACCTCACTGAAGGAAGCGGGATGGGGGCTGAGCTAGGAAACTCTGGAAATGACTGGAATCGATAAGACTGAAGATGAAAAAGGGCCTGCACAAGGCACTGTACCTTAGTAGATAAAAGAATTTCCTACAGAGTATAGGTTAACAACTCAGATGCTGTTAGCAATGTATAATGGAGCCAAATAGTTCAGTAAAGGTTGGCAGATGAATAGAGCCAGGTGTCACACGGCCAGAGTGAGTTCCAGGCAAAGGCATGGTTTGCCGAATGGTCCAGGTGACAATGGGTAGGACTTGGAGACATCTGTAGGAATGCAGATGATCACACATTGATAGATCTGTGTTGGACACTATCAGCCGAGAGCCTGGGAAAAGCTCTGCTTTAGTAACAAGAAGCGCACAGGGTATCCAAGACCTCGGATTCTAATGCCATCGTCCAATAAATGTTCCTTGCAGAGATGTGGGTTCTAGAACAGGGGCAGGAAATACAGAAGATGAGCCTGGAGCATCTGAAATGCCAGAGGATCAAGAAGTCCTAAAAAAAGAAGTGACAATTGCGGGGATATATTTGCAGTGACCCAGGAGAAAGAGCTCCCAAGAGCCAAAGCTGGCACAATTTGAGCCACAAAATAAAGTAGCACTGGATTAGAACAAAGTATAAAATACATATCTCAGATCCGTATGGCTATAAATCGGTAAATGCATGCACAAATCTCCCATAATTCCAAATAATCGATGAGATACATCACCTGCAGGACATGGAGTTAACTCTGTACCCTCTAAGTGTGAGCTTCACAGTGACTTCCTTCCAAGAGTTATAGTATGAGAAAGGGGGAAAGAGTAACTTTACAATGAAGAAAGCTGGCAAACACCATCTCAACAACTTTGATAGGTCATGTTGATAGCATGCTGCCTGGACATGATGTGAGGAGAATGGCGCCAGACCTCTACTGTCTTCCCCCTAAAACCAGTAACTCCAGTCTTATCATGCGAAATATATCAGACCAATCCATTTGGGACACCCTGCAACATACCTGAGCTATATTTCCCAAAATTGTCATAATCTCAAAAATAATTTTAAGGAGCGCCTGGGTGGCTCACTTGGTTAAGCATCCAGCTTCAGCTCAGGTCATAATTTTCTGGGTCATGGGTTCAAGCCCCATGTGAGGCTCTGTGCTGACAGCTCAGGGCCTGGAGTCTGCTTTGGATTCTGTGTCTCCCTCCCTCTCTCTGCCCCTCCCCCACTCACACTCTGTCAAAAATAAATAAACATTAAAAATATAATAATAATTTAGAAATGGTCACAGCCAGGAGGAACCCAAGGAGACCATGGAAATAAATGTAAATGGTGCCCTGCATGGTATCTCAGGACAGAAAACAGGTATTAGATGAAATCTTAAGAAAACTGTATAAAGTATTGGCTTCAGCTCATAATAGCAATATTAGTTCATTGATTCTGAGAAGTGGGCCACAATAATGTAAGATGTTAATAATGATTGGCACTAGGTATAGGTTATATGGGAACTATTTGCTAACTTCTCCACTTTTCTGTGAACCTGAAACTCTTCCTTCAAAATGATAATTATTACAAAATCAATGAAAAAAAATTACAAAAGAAAATCTTGATAGGTTTGACCAAATAATACTGGAAATATGGGTGTAATAGAGCTCATAAGTGGGATTAAAATATACATAACTAAGGAAAAACACACTGGCAAAATATACTACCATTTTGTCTTAAAATTATCCAAGTTGTTTTAAAATTGTTATGAGAGTATAGAGATATCCATGCAAATTGGAACAAAGTTTCTGAAATGTGAAAATATAAATGAAAAGTTGTAAGCATATTTGTTTATTTACCTAAGTAATTCTGATTTATAATGTCTGATAAAGGGGTGTTTGGGTGGCTCAGTTGGTTGAGCACTCTACTTTTGATTTCAGCTCAGGTCATGATCCCAGAGTCATGATCATACAATCAAGCCCCACATCAAACTCTGATAATGAGGAGCTTTCTTGGGATTCTGTCTTCCTTTTCTCTGCCCTTCACCCACTCACACACATTCTATCTCTCTCATAAAATAAAAAAAATAAAATACCTGATAAAAAAATTGACAGGTATTCATTGTTTCATGTTGAAAGATATTTATTGAAGCTTTATTTACAGTGACAAAATCTTGGGAGACCATCTAAGAATCAGAAAATCTTTAAGGAATCCTACTAAATCTGTATGATATGGTAATATGTCTGTTAAACAGTTTTAAGATATTTATTTATGACAAAGAAAAATGTTTATGATCTAAACTGGTTATAATCAAAGTTGCAAATACCAAAGGATCCCAATTATGTTTTAAAAAAATGAAACACTTATTATTTTAACTTGGGTTCCTTTGGGATGTTTGGATTGCAAGTAATGATTGTTTTCTTATTTATAATTTCTTGATTTGCCACTGATTTTCATGTACTAACTTGTAATGAGAGAAAATAACATGAAAATAAATATTCTGTTCTTACTAGGTTGAAATACAGCCACAGGCCGTTCTTTATTAATAATAGATTTTGTCTATGAAATTTTCAAGAGAACCTTTATCTTAAGACTATAATTTTTTTTTCTCCCAAAAGATCAGATATCCAGCCAAAATACAGAGCTGGTTACAAATTGCAACACCCATACTCAGGGTCAAAGGGACCAGAACCCTGAAGTTAAGTAAGGATTTCTCTTGGCTTCTCTCCACTCTTCCCATAATTAACTCATTATTTCTTTTTAACCATAGCTTTTCTGGGTTCCAACAGTCCATGTAGCTTCCTTCTTAATCCCACAAACTCTAGAATCAGTCATGCATCTCGGACAAGGTTGAAAAATAAGTTTAAGAAAATAGAAATGACCATACTGATGATACCATGAAATTAGAAAAATCTCCAAAGATTAGAAAAGATGGTGAGCATTGACCTGAACCTTCAAGGGGAAATTCAGTTGGGTGGTTAGTTGGAGGGAAAGTGAGTACGAAGGGCAAGTTTCTTCTGTTTTAGGATATTCAGGTCTTGGGTATCCATGTATTTGAAAACAAACTATTTGAAGGATACAGCATGCAAGACTTTCTGCTGGGCTCTGAGAGTTAGAAACAAACAAGTCAGACAGGTGCACTGACCCTCATAGAACCTGAACTCAAGTGCGTAAGGTACCCCCCCTCCACAGACCCAAAACAAGTATGGTGATACACAGAAAACATGTTTAGATGGGCTAAGTTGGAAAAATTTATAGTAAGTCAAACTTTCAGTAAAGGTGGAGGAGTAGAGAAGAAGAAAAATTAAAAAATGAAAGAGAAAGTAATAACGATATTTACCTGTTTCTCTGAAGGGGGGAAACTCCAACTAACCGCATTTGTCAATGTCTGTTGTGTTGGACAATTGAAAACCAATGTAATTTCACTACCATGCAGATACCTCATGAGCATAGAGTAGTGGAGTGGACAAAATAATTTTAAGGCAATAAATGATGACCATTTATTACTATTGCTTTTAATGGATTTCATTGTGTGTGTAATTTCATTTTCAATGATGGCTGCATCCACAGCTGAATAACAGAACTTTGGAAAATGTAGTTATCAGCTTTCTTGAGCCAGTGCACACCAGCTCCAACATCACACTGAGGCACGATGGGTATGTATCAATAACTGTGTGTACTTTAGGATAACTAGATGCCTATATTTAAAAAAAAAAAAAAGGAAGAGGGGTCCCTTCCCTGGAGATAGAATGGGACATTTGACTTAGGTTAAGTTGCAGGCTTGGAATACTAGTCTTGTGGACCCAAGTCCACAGTGGTGGGGAGTCATGGAGGTGTGCATCTGCCCACGTGTGCTTCAGAAAGCCATCATGACATCAGTATTCATGGTGGACTAAAATAGATCAATGTGGGAGAAGGGGAAATCAGTTAGGAAGCTTTCTGTGTATTCAGGGAGGAAGGTAAAGAGAACATCAAGAAGCAGAGCAGAGGCCAGGACTTCGAGCAGAAGCAGGCTGTGAGGACCACTGTATCATGATCTGTAATCCGCCTTTGGCATTGACAATTGTCACTGACACACCACACTTACAGTAAGAAAGCTATCCTCTAAGTATAAGCACTGGTAGTTACGAAGAAGACAAAGCTAAAATAAGGCTGAAAGGCCTCCACACTCAGTAAAGTAAAAAAATTCATGTAGGTAGTTTGCTGTTCCTTTCTACTTCCAGATTCCTTTTATGACATGCCTAATCTTATCTCAATGCTGTTAGCTAGCTAGTATTTTAAAAGGGAGATTACTTAACCTGCATTATATCTAACAACTCAGTGGGGTGATTTTTAATATGGTTTTTAACTCTAGGATTCCTAGGAAAAGAGGATAGCTGTGTAACTTTATCAAAAATCTATGCAATAGCTTCAGAAAAGGAAGTGTCAGACCCTATGTGGTTTTTCTCTGCAGTATCACAGATATGAGTGAACGCTCTCTATCCAAAAATCAGAATAGATTTATGAATGTTCAGCCCCGGGGGTCTGAACTGTAATTAAAATGCAAATGTGTTAGCTTAATATAATAGTTGGAAGAAATCTTAAGATCAATCTCATTGAACCGTTTTATTTCATAGATGAGAGACTGGAGACTGAGATGTATCACAGACAGACGGTAGTGAATGGGAAACCAGAGAGGTCATGTGCATGGCTAGCTTGGGACTGGCCATGCACGACTTGCTCCATGAATGTTCATCCAAGCTGGGGGGTCAGGGGACTGCCAGTATCAAGTTTCCAATGCAGCCCCATCCACTGGCACAGGAAACGTTGTCGTTATTATTGCTTTTAACATGGTTGTTCGAAAGTCAATGTCTTTGAAAGCATGATTTATATTTCTGAAGTGTATGTAAATTAAAAAAAATTTTAGTCCATTTATTTTGAGAGAGAGAGAGAGAGATAGCACAAGTGGGGGAGGAACAGAGAGAGAGGCGGAGAGAGAGAATCCCAAGCATTCTCCACACTGTCAGCACAGAGCCCAGTGTGGGGCTCAAACTCCAAACTGTGAGATCATGACCTGAGCTGAAATCAAGAGTTGGACACTTAACCAACTGAGATACCCTGGTGCCCTGATGAACTGTATATAAATTTTATGCAGAGAGCACCTCAAATAGCTTTATTGGATAAATGGTGAGAACTTTATACTTCATTTCTACATTCTAGACCCCAGGTACCTGTAAAATGAAGACAATAGTAGCCCTTTTGTGTGGTTAATCTGATGATTATCCTGGACTGTGTGCATATATTGCAGGGCACTGGACCTGACATAGATTCTTACCACACTGTGGTACTTCAAAATCAAGCAAAGAGGAGGTTGAAATCGATATCGCTTTCTGATAATGGCGACGGTTGACGGCACTTACCCATAATTCGAAGACAGACCCAGAAAAGCTCAGGGTCATTTGAGAACTTAAGAATCACCAAATCCAAATCCCCCTATTTCATAAGCAAAAGTTATCTTTTTCTGAGAGGGGTCTGGTGACTTGCCCTCAGGAAGCACCAGCACCCCCACGACCAGTCAACAGGACCTGGAAGGAATTCCTTCCCAGGCACCCCGGGTTTCCCCGGCAGAAGTTGATTCTCACATCAAGTTGTTTGGAGCAATTCTGCACTTAACTCTTTTAATACATACTCACTCATATCAGACTGAGAACAATTGAGAAACTTCTCAAATTCCTGACTGATTCCTTTGTGAGAGTACTTTGGCCATGCTCATTGTTCAAGTCTGACCCTCTCCCTCAGTGTTTCTTCCCATTTCTCTCCCCAGACTCAAGCTTATACCACTTAACCTTATTGACCTCTGTCTTTAGTAATTTACCCTGTGCTTAAGTCAGCCTGATAACCTGTGATTTTTTTTTCAATTGTTGAAGAACAGATTCAACTGTATCCTCATGTTTTAAGTCAAATAAGAGACATGTTATTTATTAAGAATGTAATTAAATTGCACAAACATCATTGAACATCTGTAGATGGCCTAGACCTGAGCTAGAAATACTTTGATAAGTAAGTAAGTAATACTCTTTTCATCAGGAACAACATCTCTCTCCAAAGTAGGTGGGACAGAAAGGAAACAAGCCAGGCCAGTACAATCATTTCTAGGAAGGCACACAAAATGCAAAGAAAACATAGAACACCATTACCAGCCTGGGGGTTGCTTGAAGTAAAGGAGATCTGAAATAAATCCCCAAGGTCCAAAGGACTGAGTCAAGCAGGGAGAGGGGAAGGGATACAAGGAGATTGTATGGACATGAACATGGCTGCTTTGACAGTGTGGCTTAATGAGGAACATATTCTTTTAAGGGAGAATAAGCCCAAGGAAGAAAAAACCTAGCATGACCCATACCTTCTTGTCTGGTTTAGTGCCTTGTGGTCATGATTAACTAGGTTTGGCTAATCTAAAAGCAATAGGAAGCCATCTAACATTTTCAATAAGGAACATGGCATGATTCAATTGTTATATAGAGCATTATGGACCTCAGGTCTGAGGGAAGAATCTGGAAACATGAAGAGTTGGTGTAGACCTACGATGATTGTTCCAAGGGGAAATTATGAAGGCCTATCACATAGGTAGATATAAAATGTCAGCCATACATAACACTGTCTAATTCTGAGTGAAAAGGTAACAATCAAAATATCTTGTTTCACTAAAGTTATCACTTATCAAGGGGTTAGAGATACACCAATCCTTACAATTTCTAATATTTCTTTTCCCACTCTTTGGAACCTCGTCAGACATTCCTATTCCAAGACACACAGCTGCTCTAAGGACCAGAGTCTACTCTGATATGTGATGTGTTACAGTTTCAGCCAGTTGACATTGTATATGGTTCAGTGAGGTTAAAGGGACAGAATTTACCCAGATAGGCTTCTCTGTGTCTAACAGCAGCCTTGGAATTTTCATTCACAAAATACAAGTCTGCGACAGCCAGACATTTCAGTCTTCCTACACCTCTTACTTCATTTTCTAATTAGGGTTAATGCCAGAGGCTCTCTCTAGTTTTAAAGTTTCTAACAAGAAGTCGTATAGGTTGTTTACATATACGCTTGCAAACAGTGGATACAATCAACACACATAAATATCTAAAAATGGGAGGTATTGATAGTCAGTCTGATAGCTGCCTTCTAAAAGAAAGACACCAGTTAGTTCTCAGGTGTCTTGACTGGATTCTTTCCTGCATGACCTTCAAGGTTCCTGCTGTTTGCTAGTTTTCTCTTATTCTCACCTTTTGATTTTGCTCTCAGAGCAGAATGTGAAAAACAGGCTGATGACATTTTCCCCTACAGAAGAGTCTAGCTCACAAGCAAATATAAATTAGTGTTTCAAGTCCTGGTATTTATTTGAAGAAATGGCAGAGACCCATTACCTTGCAAACATATTATAGACCCTACTATCACTGACATACCCTGAGCTGGGAGTGAATCCATCTGGGTGGACTTGACTAGGATCTGGGGAATACTCCTGCCCAAAGCATGCAAGGGGTTCTGTTTTATTCAAAGGACTCGCGGGAGGGTCTCAAGAAGGGTCTAGATGGGGATAGACAAGGCCAGCGTGGGGAGGGCACTGGCATTCCAGGGAAAGTGTGTGTGTGTGTGTGTGTGTGTGTGTGTGTGTGTGTGTGTGAAAGAGAAGGAGAGACAGAAACAGAAACAGACAGACAGACAGATTTAACGGAAGACAAGTATACATTAGGAACATCAGCACTCCAAATGCTCAGGGTAGGTTTGCTTGTGGATTCTCCCACAGAAGTTGAAGGTAGGTACAGCCTCCATGGAAGTAAATGTAAATGCGTTCACTCTCACAAGCCTGCATCTCTTGTGTGAACAGAATTGCTTCCTTTTATGTAGTTTGAGTTTTCCTGACTCAGCCCAACCCAATATGTACTACCCTGCTTATTGTGTGTTTCAGTGACTTTCATCAATCTTATCAAAAGTAAAAACCCCTATTCATGGTCCTCGAAGTCCCTCATGCCTGGCCCTTGCCCAAGAGTACCATGGTGATGACTGCCTGCAAATGAACTGTGACCAGGTCAGTCAGTACTTCTCCAGGGAGAAGTCAAAACTGTGGCTGGTCTGGCTGCGTGATGTGGATCTTGAGAGAATGGATCAGTGAGTAATGACAGTCATGGAGATTCAACACCCTTGAAGCCTGGCCTTGTCCAGTGGGTGGTCAGGAGAGGTAAGTTAGAGTTAATTCTAGAGACTAATAGGTGATGCTTTGAAGTTGGTCTTGCCTACTGAGTTTGGGATTTTTTTGTACAAAATAAATGCATTTGTAGGGCACCTGGGTGGCTCAGTCACTTAAGCTTCTGACTTCAGCTTAGGTCATGATCTCATGGTTCATGGGATCGAGCTCCATTTTGGGCTCTGTGCTGACAGCTCAGAGCCTGGGGCCTGCTTTGGATTCTGTGTGTGTCTCTCTCTTTCTCTGCTCCTCACCTGCTTGTGGTCTGTCTCTCTTGGTCTCTCAAAAATAAATAAAAGTTAAAAAGTTTTTTAAATTCAAAATGAATGCATTTGAGTGGAGATAGTGGGCTGTACAGTGGCGAGGATTAATCAGGGAACAGTAAGAAAGATAGACTAAAGAGAAAGCTAATGGAAGCAGAGGTATTTGGAGGAATTTATTGAAAATAACACAAGTATAGAGTAACATAGATAAATCATCTGCATTCTAAAGACTTTTGGTTCGAGTCCAGACCATGTAACTCGGCAAAGAACTTAATTAACTATAAAATGGAAACACTGCTTCATAGTTTGTGAAAGTACTTTGGAAACCAATGAGTGTGAACATGTTTTATAAACCCTCAAAAATTGTTAATAAGAAAGTCATGATATTCTTTCATTCAATGCACCCAAAACCAATAGCCCCCCAAATCCTTTTTTTTCTTCCTAGATGCACCAATATTTCTTTTAAGGATTAAGGGCTATCAGCTACTTTCCAACACTTTCCATAAGCAAAGCCTGATTTGTAATCTGTATTTCTTAATTGTCTCTGCTCATGTTCAAAGTAAATATCCTTACTCCCTGGATGACAAACATGGTTTTCAGCTTTTAAACACTCTATTATTATGATAGTGGGTTAAGATGATGTCTTGTGCACAGAGTGTTTACTAAGAAATCCCAACTAGCTGAACATTTGCAGCATAAAACAAATATCCTTCTTTGGCTTACTAAAATAATCTACTATGCTCTTGTGCTCACTTACTGCAATTATTGGGTTCTTGTAAAGACATTCCCTTATAGACTTCACTCAGTTCTGACCTTGAACTCCATGAGACTGCAGGGAGATGTTTCTATGTTTTTTGCCTGAAGTTAATTTACTCATCACATTAAGTAAGGGCCCCTTGGTCAGCTGTTCCCTCTCCATGGACTCACATCCTTTTCCTTCATCATCAGATTCTAGACACCATGTAAGATGATGACCGTTTAAGCTCTTGACTTTGGAGTATGAATGTAAATCAACTTTATCTCTTCCAGCTCTCTCAACACTCTCCCATCCAATAACTCACCAACAAGATGTTATTTCTTCCTTCAACATCACCCCAAAACCTCCAGTTTCATTGATAGCACTATCTGAGCTCTGCAGACATTTATAACTTATTGAAGAGGCTAATGATTCACCTTAGTGTATATCACCACTGCCTTTAGGAACTGACAAAGACTTTGACATTTGATCCTCAAAAAACCCTGAGGAGAATATATTATAGTCATCACTATTTCAAAGATGAGAGATAATGAAATCGAGAGTCAGAAAATTCAGAAACTTGCTGAGGGGTTAAAAATTGTGACCTCAGAAGAGGTGTCTTTTCAAAAACCACAAGAGAAAATGAACTTATGTGCTCTTTTTTGTTTTTCTTGTCAACTCAAATTTTATCTCAATATGTTGAGTTTAATTTAAATTTTAATTAGAGAATACAAGGATCAGAGTCAATGTCACATTACATTCAGGTAGATCTCTTGTTTCAGAATCATGCAGACTGGCCAATATTAGAAACTGAAGACATCACCTCTCAGCCTTCTGTCCACTGGAGGACTGCCGTCTACCAAATAAAGGGAAAGACCATTCCACCTGCTTCTATTTGGGCATCCCTAGCCTGGGGTCACCGACTGTCCTCTTACTATGTGACTTACCTGTGACTGGGCAGCTCTGTTTCTTTGTACTTCTCTTAGATGTCACAAAGAACACATGCATCTTTTTTCTTACATGACTGCCCTTCAGTATTTTGAAGTCATTACTGTTTTCAATAGAAAAGTGTTTTCCTAAAAAATATTTATTGGTTATATGATTTTATTATAATCAGCTGACAAGCTAGCTCAGCATTCCAACAGAACAGAGTCTGGACATCCTGAGGTTGAGTGGAGCTGTGTTTACCAGGTAAGCTCTTGAGTTTCTCATCAGGTGGTTTTCAAAAGGAAAATTACTGTGTGGTTGGAAGACTTTCACAGGTATTGAATGAAGAGGATGATTACAATATTGTGTGGATTCTCAATAACTGACTGTCAGAGAACAGCACCTTTGAGGGAGATAAGGACATCTCAGATGGATTTCTCACCCACAGTTTTCATTTTGAGAAGTGTGTAGACCCCACAAGCCCTCACTGCAAGGAAGCAGTGAGCTTGTCAGGAAGTCGGCTTCTCTAAAAGGTATTGTGGTCACACTGCTGCAGATACCGGTGACCGAGAAAGATGAATCAGCACTGCTATAGTCACGCAGAGCTGAATTCGGGGCTCTGCTACCTACAGCATACCATGTGCTTGTCTTCCTTTTATCTAGGAAAAATCACCAATTCTATTGTGACTTATAGTTTCATAGCATAGATGGTGTTGTTATTGGTGGATAAGATATCATCCATTATACTCGAATCAGCATGTGAACATATGTCCAGGCAACGTCAAGAAAACTGTTCTAAAGAGCTCCACCAGAAATTCACCACTTCAATCTAACCCTAAAGACATATACCAAAGATGACCAAAGCCACTGAACATCCAAGTAAAGGCTAGTAGGACCACCTATTTCTTTGGCTCTGAGTCATCCTAGCATCCACAGTGAGGGGCAGTCCAAGGCCTGGTGGGGGCCGAGCCTATATCTAAGCTCTTAGAATGGTTTCCAAATACCTTTATTAAGGAAACTAAGGTAACTCACTGTCCTTTTTTTCATATGGACAATGAACTATGGATATCATTATACAGAGAAATGCAAAATAAAAATTAAAAACATCTATCATTTGCTTAGCCAACAGTGCTCCTCAGGTTCTGTATTAGGTGATAAGAATGGATTTGTCTGTGAGTTCAATAATCACAAAACTACTATGCTATCCATATGCTTTTATAAATGGACTGGACATAGATTGGAAAATCACAAATTTATTTATACAAACACACACTTGTTTCCTCCAACTCATTGGAAAACCAACTACAAGCCCTCATCTTGATAGTTCAGTGACATATTTAATTTCAGGTACTGTTGGGACCCTCCCTACTCCCTAGAGTCACATCATAATCCCTATGGTTCATGGTATTAGGAAAATGGAAAATCACATCGTGGTCAACATTGGTGTAGCATGAAGGAAATGGTCATTAGAGAAGTATGGGTCAGCTAAGGGAGCAAATGAGGAAGGGGAACTCTCAGAGAACATGCAGGAAAGGGAGAACCCAGCAGCCTGAGAGCCCACCTCTTCCTGAAAGTAAGTCAGTAAAATATGCTTCATGTCTCCAAATTCACTGAACAGAAGAAACTATGACCCTACTTAGGCAGAGGGAAATGTCACTACCACGAAGAAACATACACACACACGAAGTCAAAAGACCCATTTCCCTTCCATTGCTTCCAGGTACAATGGACTTCATCCATTCATGGAAATCATGCCCTTCAGTAGACATATGACATTTCTAGACTCTTGTTTTTCTTTTGGTCTTGCTGCCCAGTGTCCCCTAGTGCAGTGACAAAGAGCTCACTGGAAGTGCTCCCCAAATACAATAAGACTAATATATTGTTGTCCATGAGACACTGCACAGAATTATGATCCTTATCAAACATTTAAGAAAAAAGAAAACATGTATCATTGCAGAAGAATTAACTAAAATCCCACTGGGTGACTAAGTCTTAAAATATACTCAAATATTATTTTTATTAACCTTCCCAAAATCCTGTAAGACCTATATGATTATCCATATTTATAGAGAAGGACTCAAACTACAGAGATGTTGACTAACTCATCTAATTTCACACAATTAGACCATCTGACTCTTCACAGAAAATGAAATATTTAGAACTTTGATGAATCACTTCTGTCTAGTAGCCAAAAGAAAGACACATTGGAGGCACCAAGAAGGAAGACCAATTGTATCTAGATATTGGCAATTCAATATTGACTAGATATTTGTTAGTTAGTAAGCAACAGTGGCTCACTAAGGAATATAAAAATTGCCCAGACTTGACTATACCATATTTCTACAAAAACAAACAATCAAAATCAAAAACAAAAAAAGAAACGGAGAAGCAATCCAAAAGACTTCATCAAAAGGTCACTGTTTTGAGTATAGTCAGAAGATGATGGTAGGTAGGCAGTTGGGTGGGAAGAAAGAAGGGCCAAAACAAACAAACAACCCCCAAACCAAACCAAACAAAAATAAAACCACCACAGGGATAATTAAAGATTGGAAATGAAGAAATGAAACTGTCTTTGTTCTCTTACATAATCATACATGTGGAAAATAAAAAAGAATTGACCTAAAAAATCCCCAAACTAGTAAACAATTGTAAGTAAATGTACAATTTATAAGGTTAATATACAAAAGCCAATAGCTTTCTTATATACCAGCAATCGGTAGAATTTGGAATTAAAGACACAATACCATTTATTCCAGTACCTGAAAAATAGAATTCTTAGGTATAAATACTTTTAATAATTGTTTAAGATTTATACAAGGAAACTTAAAATTATAGAGAATGAAATCAAGGAACTAAATAAATTGACAGATATTTCATGTTAATGGATGAGAAGACTCAATATCATCAAGATGTCACTACTTTTCAACTTGATGTATAGATTCAGTGCAATTCCAATCAAAATCCCAGCAAGTTATGTTGTGTATATCAACATACTGAATCTAAAGCTTATATGGAGAGGCCAAGACCCAGGCTAAATCCATGTTGAAGCAGAAGAACACAGTTGGAAGATTGATACCTGGCATCGAGACTTCTAGAAAGCTATAGTGATCAAGACTGTGTAGTGTTGCTGAAAGAATAGACAGAGATCAATGTAACAGAATAGAGAACCCAGAAATAGACCCCCCATGAATGTAGTCAACTGATCTTTGACAAAGGAGCAAAGGCAACACAATAAAGTAAAGATTGTCCCTGCAACAGATAGTTCCAGAACAAGTAGACAGCCACATGCCAGGAACAACAACAACAAAAAAGAATCTGGCCACAGACCTTACACCCTTCACAAAAATTAACTTGAAATGGATCAAAGACCTATATGTAAAATGCAGAGATATAAAATTCCCAGAAGGTAACAAATAAGAAAACTTTGATGACCTTGGCTATGGCAATGACTTTTTCTATTTATTTATTTATTTTGAGAGAGAGAGAAAGCGAGCAAACGAGCGAGAGAGAGAGAGAGAGAAGAGAAAATCCATGCCGTCAGCATAGAGCCTGACATAGGGCTCGATCCCATGAACTGTGAGATCATGACCTGAGCCAAAATCAAGAGTCAGATGCTTAACTGACTGAACCACCCAGGCACACCTGACAATGACTTTTTAAATACAGCACCAAAGGCATGATCCACATAAATAATTGGTAAGCTAGATTTCATTAAGTCTATAATGTTCTACACTGTGAAAAACAATGTCAAGAGAAAAAAAAAGATAAGCCAAGACTGGGAGAAAATATTTGCCAAAGACACATCTAGTAAAGGACTATTGCCGAAAATATACAAAGAATTCTTAAAATTCAGGGTGTCTGGATGGCTCAGTTGGGTAAGCATTCGATTTTGGCTCAGGTCATGATCTCACAGTTTGAGCTCCACATCGGGCTCTATTCTGGCAGCTCAGAGGCTGGAGCCTGCTTCAGATTCTGCCTCCCTCCTCTGTCTGCCCCTCCTTGGCTCACACTCTGTCTCTTACTCTCTCAAAAAATAAATAAACTTTAAAAAAACCTCAACAATAAAAAGTGAAAAACCCAGTTAAAAACGGGCCAAAGACCTTAACAGAAACCTCACCAGTTAATATATACAAATGTCAGATCAGCTTATGAAAAGATATTCCACATCATATGTCATCTGGGAAATGCAAATAAAAAAAAGCAATGAGATGCTATTACACAGCTATTAGAATGATCCAAAAGCAAAATACTGACATCAAATTCAGAAAAATGTGGATCAACTGGAACTCTCCTTCATTACTGGTGGGAATAAAAAATGGAATAGGCAATTGGGAGGAGAGAGTTGGTTATTTCTTACAAAACTAAATACATTCCTACCTTACAATCCAGCAATCATGTTCTTTATTATTTACTCAAAGGAGCGGAAAACATGTTCACACAAAAACTTTCACACAAATATATATAGCAGCTTTATTCAGAATTGCCAAGACGTGGAAGCATCTATGACGTTCTTCGATAGTGAATGGATGAACAAGTTGTGGTCCATCCAGACAACGGATGTCATTCAGTGCTGATAAGAAATGAACTATCTGTCCATGAAAAAACATGGAGGAAACTTACAGGCATGCAACAAGAGGAAGAAGCTGATCTGATAAGGCTACACATGGTCCAATTCCAACTTGAGGACATTCTGGAAAAGGCAAAGATATAAAGAAAGTAAAATGATCAGGGGTTGCCAGGATCAAGGGATGGGGGCAGGAGGAGATGAATATAGAGAGCATAGAGAGGGTTTTTAGGAAGAGGGAAATCTTCTGTATTTGATAATGATGGACACATATCATTACACATTTGTCCAAACCCAATGAATATAAAACATCAAGAGTGAACCCATAATGTAAAGTATGGATCTGGGTGATTACAATTCACTAGTATAGGTTCATCAAGTGGAACAGGTGCGCCTCTCTTGTGGTAGATGCTATAATGCAGTAGACTAAGCACATGTGAGGACAGAAGATATACAGATCTTTATACCTTCCTCTCAGTTTGTTGTCAAACTAAACTCTTCTCAACAAAGGAAGTCTTTCAGAAAATCAGTGGAACTAGCCCTGTGTCTGTTGCTTAATCCATTAACTATCCAAGTATTCTTTTATCATGAATCAAATTTTCAAAAACCTCTTATTGAGCACCTATTACATCCCAAGTACCATTTCAGGTAATCAGGATGCCAATATAGTGCATCTGTCACATCAAGTACTTACTAAAATTAATTCCTATTTTCACCTTCAGCTTAAGTAGAGTCAAATTCCGTTTCTTAATATATCTGTTAAGTCCCAATGCAATTGCTTCAGTCTAGACTTCTCATAAGATTAATTTTAAAAAGTGGAGTTGAGTATAAAAATAACATATAAACATGCACTGAGAATATCCCAAGGTGGACAGGCTCAATAAAAAATTAATTTACACAGCCCCAATAAAGATGTTATCTCACAGACATGCATCTGATCTCATTCCCTCCCAAAAGCCTCACCATGGCCAGTAAAGATAGATCCATCTATACAACTACCTATCACTTTTTTTAAACAAAATGATATAATACCACTGTATTAGTTTGTGCTACCATAAGAAAATACCAGAGATAGAGTGGCTAAACAACAGAAAAACAGAAATTTACTTCCTCACACATGAACATGAACATTCAAATGGCCAGAAAGACAAACATAGAGAAATAGATTACAGTGAACAATGTGAAACAATGTCCCAGGACTGAAGACCATAGAGAGGCTGATTAAAAGCGTCCAGAAGGTATCTAAAATGGAGGGCTCAACAGACCTAACTAAATGCATACCTTTAAGAAATCATATAGCATATGTTACAAGGAAAAGATCCCATGAACTTCTGCAGAGAGAAAGACCAAACTTCTCAACAGCAATATGAGAGCTAGAAGCAATGCCTTGGAAATTCTCAAGACAGTTGGCTTCTAACCCTAGATTCTAATGCCAACCAAAGTATCAGTCAAGTGTGGGTAAAATAAAGACGTTTTCATTCTGGCAAGATCTCTCACAGTGCATTAACATGACACCATGTCTCATGATGCTGCTGGTTGACAGGTATCATGCAAAGAAGTAGAAAGACATGGGAAACTGGCGATAGGAGACCAAATAGAGGAGACAAGTAAGGGAGGATTTTGCAATGACTGCGAGGTATTGGAAATTTGTGATAAAAACAGTGCTTTGTGTCTCAGTAAGGTGATCAGAAAAGCACAGAAAAATTTAGTGTAGTCATCGCCTTCACCGATGGTCTTCACAGTGACAAGGTGATTGGCCTGGACAATAAGGGAAAAAAATGCCCCTGAAATAGTTAATGCAAAACTTCGTGGTTCCCTTTATCAAAATCTTAGCAAGAGCTTGCCCTCTTTAACTACATTGTCAGGCTGTAGAAATGCAGATTAATACATTTTAAACAACACAGAAAAAAGTGCAGAAGAAAATAAAGCATGTTTCATTTCAATAGATGATAGCGACATTTCCATATTACTGTTTCTGAAATGAGACTAGTACCCAGATTGAACCAATCCTTGAGGTCAACGGAGCCTGACCCTCTCATTTTCCTGAGTCCCCTTCCTATAGAATGTGGTGGAGGCCACCGCAGAACAAAGGAAGGCAAGGTGGCCCAGTCAACTCCTATACATGGATGTGGATGCATAGCTCTGACAGGACTCTAACATGGAGTGTCTCCAATCAGACTATATGCCATCGCATAAGGGAGACAAAGAAGTAAAAATTGCATAAAAGGCTATACCCTACTGCACTAGGGACTCAGTTTTTCCAGTATGAATCCACAGAGCCTGTGTGGGCCTGATGAATAAAGTTGTTTCCTGGACAGACAAGCCTCAGTGTCCCATCTCTCTGTGTGAGAATCTTGTTACAATACAAATGATAAGAATTTGGAAATGTTCTTTAAATATATAATGCAATTCTAAAATAGTCTAGTCTAAGGACTCCTGGGTGGCTCAGTAGGTTAAACGTCTGACTTAGGGCTCAGGTTCTCCTGACTCATGGGTTCAAGCCCCGCATCAGGCTCTGTGCTGACAGCTCAGAGCCTGGAGCTTGCTTCAGATTCTGTGTCTCCCTCTCTCTCTCTTTCTCTCTCTCTCTCTGCCTCTCCCCTATAAATATTCTCTCTCTCTCTTTCTCTCAAAAATAAATAATAAACATTAGAACAATTTTTAGCTAAAAACATAAAAAAATAGTCTGGTCTCCATGTATTTCAGAGTAGAGTTATTTTGATCTTAGAACCACGTGAGCAGTTGCCCCAACATTTGTAGAAGAAACGCATGTAACTAATATATTAAACCTTAAACTGAAATACATCATGGATGAATTAGATGTTTGCTACCAATAAATGAGTAAAATTTAAAAAGCCATGTGAAACCTGGCATATGAACACGTTTGTTTACATACTCTCTGTTGGAACATTTTAGTGGGAACATCTCCCTGAGCACAGGTGGAAGGTTTGGGAACGTTCTAACAGCACTTTGATCATAACATTCAGTAAGCTACCATAGGCAGGAGAAACAGCTCTACTCAGGTTTGGAGTAGGACACAAACTCCAATTTAAAGATGACAATATTTCTTTTTAATTTAAGAAGCAATTACCTCGAATCCTTAGTTTATAATTAAGACCTAAATAAAAAGAAGAGACAGACTCAATATTCTAGAAGGGAGATTCAATAGTGTAAAGAAACCTGTTTTTCCTCACACTGATCCATAGATTAAAAGCAATTACAATCAGAGGCTCAGGGATTTGTGGGTGGGAGGGAACGCGCTGAATTTCAAGTCACCTGGAAAACCAGAGGCTGATGAAAGAGGGGAAGCTTCTCTGCTCTCCGACCCCAAGGAACCTTGGAGAGATGAGGGTCCATATTAGCTAGCCCCCTTTTGCCCCGCCAGTGCTGAGTGCCGTCAAATGGTCTTCATAGACTCAGTTCTAGTCTGGAAGGAAATGTATTTCTCGGTGGCTAATGGAAGGCTTACATAAGGTTAGGCATGCAAAGTTTTTATCATAGTAATTAGCATACAAAGCATTAACTATTGCCATTTACTTCCTTTATCCACCATGTCTTTTAAAAAATTTTTTTAATGTTTTCTTTATTTTTGAGAGAGAGACAGCGTGAGCAGGGGAAGGTCAGAGAGAGAGGGAGACACAGAATCTGAAGACAGGACCCAGGCTCTGAGCTGTCAGCACAGAACCCGACGTGGGGCTTGAACCCACAAACTGTGAGATCATGACCTGAGCCAAAGTCGGACGCCTAACCGACTGAGCCACCCAGGCACACCCCCCCCCACCATGTCTTTTTAATACCACCTACTTTTAATGAGTCGAGACACAAGGCCCTAAGTCTGGCAACCAGTCCAGTCTAGTCCGTGCAACCTACCCAAGAAAGAGGTGTCACTATCAGAAAGAAATGTGACCTCGATAAACTACAAAGATGAATGGGTCTCCCAGGTGTGAAGCTCTTACCAGGGGAACAGCCTTCATCCTGCAAAGGAGCAGTCCATCACCAGGCTTGTCAGACCCGCGCCCAGAACTGAGACCCTCTCTTTTTGCCAGATATTTCCCTGGCTTGTGCTTTGGGTCTTCTTATTGGAATTTGTGTTTCTCTATATGCTTCAATAGGCAAATCCCATTCAAATGCTTTTTAATCAAAACACCTGCTGCAGACAGCAAAGAGGAGGTGCTTGCATTTCTATTTCCACAAATCAAAAAATGAATATAGAGATGAAGGCATGGCCTGCATTCTCTTTACCTTTAACTGTTGCCAAGATACATTATGGTGATACTTAAATATTAAATGTATTCGTCATTAATATTTTGACTATCTTGTTAGAGTTTGTGATATTAATTTTTAATGTCTTGCTTCCAACATTATATAATTCATGCCTTACATTACTTAAATAAATTTCTGAATAGCAGGACATCCATTTATATGAATTATAATTGAGTTATGATCATATTTAAGGTATAGTGTAAAAATAGGAGACATTAAAAGTTAAGCCAAATTGCTATAAATATTCAAAAGCTTTGTACATATTCCAACTCTGTTGTTGAGAAATTAGCCCATAAATTTTTATGAAGATCCATCTTCCCTTTCCCTCTTAAAGCTGCAAATATTGTGAGTCTAATAATGGCTTTATTTGTGTCAATTTGAATATCTGTGTAAGCATTCCCTCATGTTCTGGGGGAAAAGACCTTAAAAACTTCAACAATCAGAGGATGATAAGGAACAATTTTAGGTAATTTCAAAAATTTTTCTAGCTGGCCGTATTTGCTAACACCTGTGTGCTTTGTAAATGGCAGATAATGTGATAATACTTGTATGTGCAATTTCATTAAGTCTTTGTAAAACTCCGTGGGATAGGGAATCGTATTCTTAATATCCCCAACCTCATTTACAGGGTCAAGAAACAGGCATTGTGAATAAGTAATTTGTTTAATCACTGGCTGGTGTCAAAGTCACAGTGTGTAGAGTATGGCTTGACCCCCTTCAGACATAATATCTCGCTAACACGTATATGTCAACCGACACATTTTCAAAATCCATGGAAAATTGAGTGGAAGTTACTGAGGGGACCCCAAACATAACAGATCTGAAATCACACATAAATGGTCCTACATCTGCATGATTTTTTATGTCTTAGATACTCATAACCTCTTATTATTTTTAATCCTACATAGCAAGTAAGCTTAGTACTGTCATGTGTTATGTAGGGAAATGCAAAGGCGCCAAGACTCTAGGTAACCTGCCCAAACTCAGCCGGCTTCCCAGCAGCACAGCACATGACCACGAGCCCAGCTCTAATACGAACTGGGGAAAAGCAAAACTCCTCAACATTCTACTTGGTACTGTCTTTTCTGCCAAGGAGACTGGTCATCTTGAAAGAAGACAATATGAGGGCAACGGAAATCTCAGCTGAGCTTGGAGAGAAGTTTATTAAGAGAACAGCAGCATTTTGCAAATGCATTTCTGCCCTCAGACCATGGATGGTTACCTCTCCAAACAAGGAGAGAACTAGAAGTCCAAGTGGCCCAGCCGGTGCTAGCGATGGCTGAGGTGGAGCAGGGAGCTGGAAGATGGATGAAAAGAAGGAAACAAGGAAATGAGTCCAATAGATTCGGGGAAGCATGGCTTATTTAATTCCGGAAACGGAAAGAATGACAACGAGCAGTCTACATGAAAACAGATAAATGCAGTGAATCAGCTCTCATTTCTAGAGGACTCCTAGGCACAAAGTAGTGGTAGTTGCTGTCATTAATTGCACACTCCGTGCCAGAGCTGGGCTACCTAAAAACTGGTGACATTTGGCCTGTAAACTTGACCCCATCACTTTCTGTTTGCCTCTTACGGCCACCAGTTAGCGAGTTAGCACGCACTAGCATTTTACAGGAATGACTTCTGTCAACGTTTTGAAAGTAGCGTGGTAGGGACTGAGAGCAAAGTTTTACAGATGAGGAAGCAGAGCTTCCGAAAATGTCCCCAGCTCCGGAGTGGGGAAGGGGATCTAGGGGGGATCTCCCAAGATGCCCATCAGCACCACAGTTCCAGGTTGATTTGAGGAATATGCTAGACAGTATGTGGCTGGGTTTAAGCAAGAGTGTTGGCAGTACTTTACTTGGTTTTGTGGTTCTTCTTGAGGGCAAGAAACGTGAGCTGAGCGAGAGCAGAGAAGAGGGTATAAGAGTTAGGTCCTCTGAAGGCCCTGGATAACACAGCCAGTGTAATCATCCACCTTCCAGAGATGCGGTTCTCAATCTACAGACATCACTATACCTGGAAGGCTCATTAAAACACGGATTCATGGGCTTCAAGCCCAGGAACCCTGATTAGAAGGTCTGGGGTGAGGCCCGAGGACCTGCATTTCTCCCAAGTCCCATTTGATGTTTCAGCCACACCCTAAACATCACATCACTGTCCTCAGGACACCTGGGTGTTTTATTCTGTTCCCTGGGACATCTTGATGCCCACAGAGCTTTTTGAACATTAACTATTTAAATTCACGAATGATAAGAAGTTTGTTTCTAAAAGCAGATGGCTAATATTTTGAACAACATAATTTAAACCCAAATATTTGTTCCAAACACAGGAGATCTGATTATGAGCACGTTAAATCAGCATATGACAATGTAAGGGTCTGACCTTCCTTTTTTTTTTTTTTAATTGATCTTTTGTTTTTGTTCTTGTCACGCACAAGATGCTTCACGAAAGAATGTTGCTCAGATTCAGAAAATAACAGTTATTTTGCTAACAGGGTTTGTAGTGTCCAGAATGCAAAAAGCAACGTGTATCTTGGAGGTACATTTTGGTGGCAGGCTGACCACACTCTGAAACACCGCTAAACCATGTGTGTGTGTGTGTGTGTGTGTGTGTGTGTGTGTGTGTGTATCTGGTCTGTGTGAGGGCAGCAGAGGGAAGCAGCACATTCCAGAATCTGGTGTCTAGGGCTTTAGAACCTAAGTAAGAAGGCAAGACTGGACAAAAAGAGACAAAGCAAAGGTTACTATGGGGTGTGTAGAGTCAGTAATCATGTTTTCACTCAAATGTAGATCTTGAGAGACTTAACAGAAGACCATGGGGGAGGGGCAGGAGAAATAGAAAGGGAGGGAGTCAAACCATAAGGGACTCTTAAATACTGAGAACAAACTGAGGATGAATAAGGGGTGTGGGAAGAGGGAAAAATGGGTAATGGGCATGGAGAAGGGCACTTGTTGGGATGAGCACTGGGTGTTGTATGGAAATCAATTTGACTATAAATTGTATATTAAAAAATCAGTAACCATTTTATAATGTACGGCGACTCAATCTGGATGTTTTAAATTCTCAGGCAGACAAAGTTGGACCACTTAGCAGAGAAAACAGTAGGCACACAACTCAATCTGTCATTTAGATTTATGCCTGGTCCATACACTCAGGAGCACATGTGTGCTTCCTGAGGGGAGGGCTCCAAAAAAATCCAAGGGGTCTTTCCTTCAAATCTCCTCGAGGACATAAAGACAAGAGCAGCTGCTCTAGGACTGATGTAGAAAGATCTAACATCACACTGAAGGAGATGAAGAAAGGGGGAGAGAAGAACGGTGTTTTTCCATAATTGCACAGAACAGGCATAGTTTCTTTCTCTTGGAAGTTTCCAGAAAATATACCTGGTACTTTGAGGAAACCCAGTACATTGGAGGCAACAGGGGCAGGTGAAAATGATCTCCTACCTTCAGGGAAAACCTGGCAGGAAGTGGCTCATCTGGAATGACTGAAGCAGTTTTTGAGACACCTTCATTTCTATACTGAAATTTTTGTTTATTTATAATTTCTGCTTTTTTTGCTTTACTTCTTTGTTTCGTTTTGTCTTGTTGACCTTACCCAGTTCCAGGTCCTGTTGAGAGCCTTCACGGTGGCCATGAAGGTGCCAGGGTTCTCTCTCTGCGGGAAAGAACATTCTGGTGCGGGATAGTGGTTATAGGAGCCACATGGCAGAGTGCCACAGACCGCGGGGATCACAGCACATGGTTAGAATTATGTCCCTGTCACGGGAGCCTTCTGGAAGCTCCAAAGGGAGACACAGAATCCAAAGTAGGCTCCAGGCTCTGGAGCTCCAGAGACAGTCAAAGCATAACTATACACATCACTAAAGGGGAGAGAATAAAAGGAAAAACTTAAAAGCTACCAGGAGAGGGGTGCCGGGGTGGCTCAGTCAGTTAAACGTCCAACTTCAGCTCCGGTCATGATCTCAAGGCTTGTGAGTTCGAGTCCCACGTCGGTCCCTGTGCTGACAGTATGGAACCCGCTCTCTCTTCCTCTCTCTCTCCGCTGCCTGCCCCAGCTCACATTCTGCATTCTCTCTTTCTCTCAAAATTAAAAATTTTTAAAAGCTACCAGGAGGACACAGCATATTACTTAAAATATAACATCATTGCCTTAAGGATTACTGGCATTTAGTGCTTAGTTTGATTTGTGATACTTTGTGAATAAATGTTGCCTTTATCTTCATGAGTGAGATCGTCCTGAATTTTTGTTTTCTGGTTGGGCTTTCATACAAAGGATGCACTGACCTCATAAAACCAGTTGAGAAGAGCTTCTAGTTTCTGGGTTCCTATTCATGGAAGTGTTTGTATCAGCATGATGGTGTCCAACTTAAGTGTTTGATATAGTCCCCCTCTTTTCTTTTGAAGTATAAGTGACACATAATGTTACATTTATTTCAGGTGTACAACATAGTGATTTAGCAAATCTACATATTGTAGTGCTCAAAAGGATGCTTTTTTTTTTTAACACACCACACCACATTGCACCACATCTCCTATACCACACTACATCTCACCATATGTGGGTGAGTGTTCGACTTCAGCTCAGGTCATGATCTCACAGCCCGTGAGTTCAACCCCATATCAAGCTCTGTGCTGACAGCTCAGAGCCTGGAGCCCACTTTGGATTCTGTGTCTCCCTCTCTCTCTGCCCCTCCCCTGAGCTCCCTTCGTCTCTCTCTCAAAAATAAATATAAAAACATTAAAAAACATTAGAAAAGTGGTGATAGTGGGCATCCATGTGTCATTCCTAATTTCAAAGGGAAAGTTTTCAACATCTCATCAGTATATTTACTACAGAGTTTTTGTCTATACTCTATACCAACAGGAATTCTGATTCATTGCAAGTGGGCAGGAACAATACCATGACCCTTTTGGAAAACAGTTCAACAATTTCTAAAACCAACCAACCAACAAACAAGCAAAAAACATTAAAACAAACACTTAACATATGGTCAAGCCATTCCGCTCCTAGTCAGAAGAAACAAAAATATAGAAAACCCTATACTTTATTCTGAAGCGCCCAAAAGTGGGAACACCCAAATGTCCATTAATACATGAATGGATAAACAAATTTTAATATATATGGTAGAGCAGGATACTATCTACAAATATAGCTTCAATACTGTGTCTATATTTCATTTGCACGTGAATGTGGGGTAGTTGAATATGACTCAACCCTGAAAAGTAAATCAGCTTTTGGTCCACACAGCCTGGATGAACCTCAAAGACTATACTGAAGGAGAGAAGCAAAAAGCAATGTGCTCATTGATTCCTCTTATGCAAAATTGGGAAAGGCAAATCTGTTCTGTTGGTGCCAAGGAACAGCATAACAATTCGTTGGAGCTTGGAGGGGGTGTGCACTGACTGAAAAGGGACACGGAGGGAATTTTTGGAGGAAGGGGAATATTCTGGATCTCATTTGTGGCTCTGACCCACATATTTTTTAAAACTCATTGACGTGTGTTCATTTAAAATAGACCATTTTTCACCGAATGTGTTTATTTTAACTACATTTCAATAAAGTTGCTTAAGAAAATCAAAACCTAATAGGTCTTCAAAGAAAGAAATTAAGAAAAAGAGTGATTTTAAAGAGAAGCCATTCTACTGTATTCCTTGTGCTTAATTGATGTGCCTGAACACCCTTCACTTTGGAGACCCCTGTCCAACATCATAGACCCGTGCTAGTGACTCAACATGCTTAATAACTCACCTTGATGAGTACCCCTTGACCCAATAATTTGGATCCTAACCTACTTCTCACCAACTACCACCACCATGGCTTCATGTACTTTAAATGATTTCCTCTATTGTATCCATTTTCCAAGCTCCAGTGTAGACATCATGTACTTTGTGCACATTTGAGTTGCCCCAGGCATTCATTATTTGACACTGGACCGCCTCACTTGCTCTCTGGACACCATCCTGGTTTGATTGGCACTAGGTCATAACTTCTGCCCTTTCCCCATGTTGGCTGTGTAATTATGGTTGCCACATAAAAGAAAAGACAACATCCAAATTATGAAACTTTGCTGGGAAAAAATAGTTCTTACAAGAAAATCAGCATTTGAAATATTAATCCATAGAGTTCTATTGCCTGCTTGCTACAGATTTGAATTAAAGAACACACCAAAAAGAAATGATAGAATAGAAGCCATCTCATCCACAGAAACCTACTGAAAGTTCTTGCTCTTTCTAAAGTTTCCATAGAAATAGATACAACACTAGTCAAGGTGATCTCAGGCCTTCGAACATGGTTTTACCTCACCAGTGGTTTTAAAGAATCAGATTCTGGTTTTCCATGCTCAAGATCATTATCTGCTGCTTGGAATTAACCAGTGTCCTCACTTTCATACAAGTTAAAATGCAGCTGATTGAAATGCAGGTGATGCCTGAAACTGCTCCTGTAGAACAATACACCTTGATTCTCAGCTTCTAAATGACATCTGACTTGCACTTTGGACACAGAATCTCCCAGTAGTTGAGTGAGATACCTCTGCAGAAACTGAAAGAGACAAAAATATACTAATCATGCCGAAAATGATGACCTAACTTTTGATGTCACTGAGAAGATGTTTTATTAACCATGAGGACAAAAGATGAGACGTGACCGACATGATCAGTGGCCTTCCCACTCCGTGTCCTGTGAGAAACAAGTCCATGTATATCTCTTGTATCATTTTTTAGTGTCTTTGTCTAGCTCAGAAAGGAAAGATTTCCCTCTCTTGCAAGACTGCAGTTCTCTTTGAGGGATCTAGATCCTTCCCTTCCTTGAGTTAGCCAGACACTATAGCTCCAGAGGGGAAAAATGAGTGTGTGCACATTCTGGATGTGTGTTTACACATGTCTTGGTGGGTGGTTGTGGAGCGAGGAAACTAGAAGGCTCCCTCTGTCTTGGAATAGAATTTCAGAAAGAAGGCGCTCCTGCAGAGGCAGCACCCTACCTTAGAGGAAAAGAGGGTGCAGGGTTCTACCCACATAGTTGTGAAATGAGGGAAGTAAAAGCCACCCTGTTGTTGGCACATTCCCTGAAGTTGACAGCGAGAGATGAGGTCATCTTCCGTCTTCAGAGCCCCACTGTGGACAGGCTAAAGAAAGAGTTTCTAGAAAGCTTTCATTCACCGGGCATGCTCTTGAATTAGGCATCACGTAAGTAAGGAGGATAAAAATATAGTAGGGGCACCTGGGGGACTCAGTTGATTGAGCATCTGACTCTTGACTCCGACGTGGGTCATGATCTCGATGTTCGTGGGATAGAGCCCCTCATGGGGTTCTGCATTGACAGTGCAGAGCCTGCTTGGGATTCTCTCTCTCCCTTTCTCTCTCTTCCTCTCTCTCACTCGCTCACTCACTCTCTCTCTCAAAATAAATAAACTTTTTAACAATGTAGTATTGTGAATATCAGTAAATCACACTCCCCCTTACAACTACAATCCTCATCTCCTTCAGTTGTCAAATAAGTTGGAGATGAAGATTGCCTACCCTCCCCTATCACTCGGTTTTCTCCAGGGGACCAGGGAGCCACCAGCTGGAGGGCTAATGACAGGTTAGCTGCTCACTGCTACCCACGTTGCAGCAAGCCTGCTGTCCTACCCTTGCATGAGCCCCCCTGTCTACCCCACCCCGTGGAACGTTTACCAGCCCCCTGGCCTGGTTACACAAGGGGGTGCATCTCCCATTCCTCTGTTCCCCTAGAGATGGCACCTGCTTTCACACAGCTAGGAAAATAAGAATGCTTTTGCCCACTTTTCCAGGGAAATAAAGAGTGAAGAGATAAGATAGAAACGAGGGATGACAGAGGCGCCTGGATGGTTCAGTCAGTTAAACATCCAGTTCCTGATTTCTGCTCAGGACATGATCTTAGGGCTGTGAGACCAAGCCCACATCCAGTTCTGGGCTGACAGTGCAGAGCCTGCTAGTATTCTCTCTCTCTCTCTCTCTCTCTCAAAAATAAATAAATAAATAAGCTTTAAAAAAGAACAAGGTGGGGGCGCCTGGGTGGCTCAGTCGGTTAAGCCTCTGACTTCGGCTCAGGTCAGATCTCACGTTCGTGGGTTCTAGCCGCGCATCGGGCTCTGTGCTGACAGCTCAGAGCCTGGAACCTGCTTCCGGTTCTGTGTCTCCTTCTCTCTCTGCCCCTCCCCCTCTCATGCTCTGTCTCTCTGTATCAAAAAGATAAAAAATTAAAATTAAAAAAAAAGAACAAGGGATGATATATCAAGTTTAAGAAATAAATTTCTGGGGCACATGGGTGGCTCAATCCATTAAGCATCCAACTTCGGCTTAGGTCATGATCTCAGAGTCCATGGGTTGCAGCCATGAGTGTTTCAGATTCTGTGTCTCCCTCTCTCTCTGCCCCTCTCCTGCTTGTGCTCTGTGTCTCTCTGTCTCTCAAAAATGAATAAACATTTTAAAATTTTTAATAAATAAATAAATAATTTCTAGGTATTGACCCTGGTCAATTACCCCCAAGCATTAGTCATGATTTCCAATGGGGAGCCTGTTTTAGTCCTATTCTTAGGTTGAATCCAAACCCCGAGGGAAGAACTGCCCATCATGTCCACCCACCCCCGCCATCCATGGAGGTCCTTCTCCTCACCATGCAGCCTCACATCAGGCCCTCATCTCATGAAGGACATTTGCATCACTGAGGCCCCCACACTAGGATCTAATACCTCTGCTTCCAGAATAGCTAGGCACGGTCCACCAGGGAGTCGTTCCTTTGGCCATCTCCACCTGGTACCCTTCTGATGTCAACTATTGGGACTACATTTTAGAAGTTCTGTGTTTTACACAGTATTTCCTCTTGGCTTCTAAGGAAAAACTTACTGGATTCTTAAGTCCACTTCTTGATAAGATTGCCTAGCAATCTCTGGTTGCATGATGCCCAACCAGGGATGGGTATGACCACCAAGCCCACCCTCTAGTGTGCTTTCTGGGGCTTCTGTTCCTTCCACTCCAGAACCAATCAGTCCCTTGAAAGGTCACATTGGGGCAATCACAGAAATTACAAATAGAGTTGAAAGGAAGGCAGCATTGAAGTTAAATTAAAGGCACTCAGAAAGATCTCTTTCTAGCCCTTTCAGTTGCATAACTGAAAGGGAATAAGGAAATCTCAGGGATCAGCCTAAAAAAGATTACCTCTTTCTATGTCAGTTTTCTCTTTGGAAAAAGGAACATGTACGTAGATGTCTGTTTCCCCACTGTACCCATCAGATGTTAACCCTCCTAAATCTGAAAGCCACAGGAAAGGGAAGCCCCTCTCTGGCAACATACACCCACGAGTCCCTGGGTTTTAGGGCAACTGTGTAACACAACATCTTTAAATGACTTGAATCACACAGAAGCAGCCATGACCTTGGCAACACCGTACTGGTTTTTGCAAGTGATTCCAAAGGCAATGTTCCCAGGGATGGCTTTCACACACAAGGGAAAATAGAGGTTAGGACCTTTGGCATAGTTATCTCCACAGACTGACTGAAAACTCACCTCTTCTCCTGCTGACCCACAAGAATTACAACTCTCTTCCATTAAGAGCAACAAGCATTTGAAAGGGTCTTGGTGACAAAAGTCCTCAAACTCAGGCACTTAATGTAAGTCACTGAAATCTGGCAGTTTACTGCTGCCTTTCAAAGCCTCCAAACGATGTTGGTTTTGTGTGTGTGTGTGTGTGTGTGTGTGTGTTTCAATGGCTTTGCTGACATTTAATTCAAATGTAAAATCCATCCACTTCAGCATGCAATTTCTTGGTTTTAGTATATTCAGCCATCACTACAACCTATTTTTAGAACATGCTCTTCACCCCAATAAGAAAATCAGAACCATTTTACAGTCACTCCCTGCCCCTCCAAATCCACCCCCAGGCAAGCTTAGATTTACTGTCTCTGTCCATGTACTGACTCTGAGCACTTCATATAAGATACTATATGTATCGTTTTGTGTCCAGTTTCTTCCATGTAACTTAATGTTTTTCAAGTTCACATTGTAGAATGCATCAGTACTCCACTCCTTTTTATGGCTGAATAATATCCCATTATGGGGATAGACCATTTTTGTCCATCAGCTTATTAGCTGATGAACATTTGGGTCGTTTTCACTTTTTGATTACATGAAAAACATTGTGAAAACTTATTTTCATGCTTTTGTGTGGAAATATGCTTTTGTCTGTCCTGAATCAAAACCTGAGAGTGGGATTATTGGATCACATGCAGGTCTGTGCTTCGTTCCTCATCTTAAGGAACAGCCAAACTGGTTTTCTAAAGTGGCTGCACTATTTTTCCTTCCCATCAGTGGTGTATGAGGGTTCTCCTTTCTCCACACCCCCAACAACACCTGTTATGATCTACCTTTTCCAGGAGAGCCATCCTAGAGGCGTGAAGCCATATCTCATTGGGGTTTTGACTTGCATTTCCCTAATGACTGATGTTGAGTATAGTTCCATGTTGAGAATTTGTATGTCTTTTAAGGAGAAAATAGTGATTCAGACCCTTGATCATTTTTAATTATGTTACTTATCTTTCCATTAGTTGAGTTGTAAGGGTCCTATATATATTCTGGAAACAAGGTATTTTATGGTATAATATGCTATAAACCCATGAACACAGTATTGTAATAATTGTTTTTGGGGCGCCTGAGTGGCTCAGTTGGTTAAGCATCTGACTCTTGGTTTTGGCTCAGGTCATGATGTCATGGCTTTGTGAGTTCAAGCCCTGAATCAGTCTCCGTGCTGGCAACGTGGGTCCTGCGTGGGATTCTCTCTCTCTCCTCTCTTTCTGTCCCTCCCCCACTCACACTGCCTCTGTCTCTCTCAAAATAAATAAATAAAATTAAATAATAATAATAATTTACATAGTGTTTTCCAAATCAATTGGGATAAGAAAAATGTTTAAAATGTTTATACTGTTTTTATATTTACCTATAAAATTACTTTTGCCAGTATACTTTATTTCTCTATATATACTTAAATTAACTACTAGTGTCCATTTTTTTTTTT
>NC_043701.1:99945950-100021323 GCF_006229205.1 Suricata suricatta | reverse complement strand
TCTGTTTCAGATTCTCTGTCTTCTTCTCTCTCTGCCCCTCCCTCAATTGTTCTCTATCTGTCTCTGTCTCTCAAAAATAAATAAATGTAAAAATTTTTTAAAGAATAATCCAGGGGTACCTGGGTGGCTCATTGGTTGCGAGTCCATTTCTTGATTTTGGCTCAGGTCATGAAACTGAGCCGCCTGTTAAGTTCCATGCTGAGTGGGGAGCTGGCTTAAGATTCTCTCTCTCTCTCTCTCTCTCTCTCTCTCTCTCTCTCTCTCTCTCTCTCTCTCCCTCTGCCCCTCTTCTCCAGTCACACGGATGCACTCTCTATTTCTGTCTATTAAAAAAAGAAGAGGAGAAGGAGGAGGAGGAGGAGAAGGAGAAGGAGAAGAAGAAGAATGCAGGTGGAATAATAGAATAGTAAATAAACCTTAAGAATAATGGAAAGCCATAAATAAACAGAACATTATAAAATTTCTAGAAAGAACAAAATGACTTAGTAACTTGAACAAAAGCAGAGCAATGGCCCATTCCTCAGGGAAGAAAATTCAACAATAGCCACAGTGACCCCCTCAACCACTTTAGGTACCAACACTAATACTAACGGTAGTGGCTCACAGAGAGGTGGAAGAAATCGGGGTTTGGCCATGTGTTGAACTACAGGACAGGTCATCCATAACATGGTGTGTGAGCCACTTAGCCCAGAGCAAATGGCCCCCCAGAAGTAGTTTGGGCTCCCTGAGAAGTCTACCAGATTTCAGCTCATTTCCCCTTCGACAAGAGGTGACAATGGAAGAAAGAGAAAACAGGTAGAACACTCTGCCTGGAATTTGGCAAATATCATGGCAAGTTTTCATGCGTGATGTCTTTGTGACAAGGCCACAAGGCAATTTAAAAGTGAGCAACAAGGCCACTGAAATTTGTTTGTTAGAGTCTGCGGGGTGATATTTAAAGCTGTAGTGTACTATACTGAAAATGCTGATGAAGGGACTCTTACATGTGTGACCTTCAAACTCTTTATATTAAGCTCAACTTTCTACAAATTTGAGCAACCACCTCATGTGTGTGTCTTCCTGTAGTAAAACGCCATGGCGATTACGAAATGCACAAATCTGCATCCCAAGAACCACATCAAAGAAAATCACCAGTGGACAGTCCGTTCTTCTTTCTTATCACAGCAGAGTGCCCTTTTGCACAACACCCTGGGGGGAGGGCTCCACCAGCCACACATCTGGGAAACGATTTTGGATTCTATGACTCTGAAGGTGCCTTCCATATTTGAGATGGCAAAGATGGTTGCTAAAAATGCAGATGCATTTATTTATAACTCTTTTCTTTTTGTCAGATTTTTTTCATGATTTTTATTTATTTTTGAGAGACGGTGCGAGCAGGGGAAGGTCAGAGACAGAAGGAGACACAGAATCTGAAGCAGGCTCCAGGCTCTGTGCTATCAGCACAGAGTCTGACAGAGGGCTCAAACCCAGAAACCATGAGATCATGACCTGAGCCAAAGCTGGACGCCTAACGGGCTGAACCACGCAGGCATTCTCTTTTTGTCAGATTTTAAGATTCTCGAAAAGGAGAACAAGGGGTGTTTGGATGGCTCAGTCAGTTGAGCGTCCAGCTTCAGCTCAGGTCATGATCTCATGGTTGTGGGTTCAAGCCCCGCGTCAGACTCTGTGCTGATATCTAGCTCGGAGCCTGGAGCCTGCTTCAGATTCTGTGTCTCCCTCTTTCTCTGACCCTCCCCTGCTCATGTCATCTCTCTCCCTCTCTCTCCCTCTCTTACGCTCTCTCTCTCTCAAATATAAATAAAACATTAAAAGAAATTAAAAAGAAAAGAAGGAGAACAGTGTTTTGAAATCCTTTGATGATCTCAAGACCTCAATCAGGTAACGTACCCTGTGGTAACTTCATACATTTTTATTGACTGACTGACTGATTGAAAGAGTGGAAGATAAAATAACCACAGCCCTTGCACACTCAGTCTGCAGGTCAAGTTTACTCTTGACTTAGAATCACTCGGAAGACACGTTGGAAGACGCCTTATCTGTAGCCTGACGAGGAATTCGGTCCCTCCGTGTCCAGATGTGATCAGGGCTCCTTGCAAACAGCATTTGCTGACCTGCAAGTCCAGGCCCCTTCTTGGTCAAATATCATGATTTCTAGCCTCCTTAGGCCTTGGCTCCCCACACGCCCCAGGCCCCCATCAACAAGTTCTCATTTGTGTCTCAAAAAGAGGTTTCTGCATTCTCCTCTCGCTCATGAGTACAAGTTTCATAAATGGCATCTTTCCTTCTTTCATTTAAGTCCGAGCCGAACCACAAGATCATGACCTGAGTCAAAATCAAGAGTTGGATGCTTAACCGACTAAGTCACCCAGGTGTCCCCATCCAGTCATCTTTGCTCTGTTGTCCTGGTGTTAAAAATAGGGTTAAGACTCAGAATCAATAATGCATAATTTGCCATCCCAAGAATGTTTATAATTTCCCACATCAATGCAAAATCATTTGGTAATTATTTTTTTAAGTGTATTTATCTTGAGAGAGAGTGGGTGGGAAAGGGGCAGAGAAAGAGGAAGAGAGAGAGAATCACAAGTAGGCTCCATGCCATCAGCACAGAGCCTGACACACAGCTTGAACTTGCGAACTAACTATGAGATTATGACCTGAGCTGAAATCAAGAGTCAGACGCTCAACCACCTGAGCCACCCAGGCACCCCTGGGTTATTCTATTCTTGCTTCCTCCTCCTCCTCCCCATCCAGGTCCTCCTTCATTAATGAATATGTAGTGTATGCACCATGGCCAAAAAAATTCTCCAAGGACAAAGTGATTATTCACAAATGAAAGTAAATCTTTTCAATCTTTTTTTTAAAAAAAATAGTGTTTTTAAATTTATTATTGAGACAGAAACAGAGCATGAGCAGGGGAGGGTCAGAGAGAGAAGGAGACACAGAATCTGAAGCAGGCTCCAGGCTCTGAGCTGTCACACAGAACCTGATGTGGGGCTCGAACCCACGAACTGAGAGATCGTGACCTGAGCCGAAGTCAGCCACTTAACTGACTAAGTCATCCAGGCCCCCTCTGATTTTGGTTTCATTTGTGTCCTTCTAAGACTGGTGTATGCATATACAAGCATTCATACACATGAATACCTATATTTCCCCCAAGTGGGTGGCATGCTGTACATGCTATATTGTATTTTGCATCTTTAATTTCCCATAAAGCCTTCAATAGACTTGCCTTGGTCTTTTAATCGCCATGTCAATAAACCACAATTTAGTAAGCAATTCACTTAAAATGGATTTTTGGATTGTTTCTAGTGTAGTATTCTTGGGAACTATGATGAAATATTTTATAATATGCCATTCCCCTTATTTTGCATACTGGTGAGAATATCAATACTCATTTTCATGTGCCCTTAAGACATACATTTCCACTTAGGGATTTTCCAAATACATTGCCTTCCAAATGTACAAGGATAAACATAGATGCATGACAGCCGTCCTATATTGAAGTATAATTGAAATTCAATACACTGTGTGTATTTAAAGGATACAACTGAATAAGTTTCTGACATATGCATACAGTCATGAAACCCTCACTCCAATCAATGTAATGAACATATCATCCATCTCTCAAAGTTCCTTTGTGTCTTTTTCCATTCCTTCCCTCCAACTTCTCTCCATCCCTCACCCCCACTCTCTAGGCACCTCTGAGCTACTTTCTGTCACCATAGATTTTCAGTTTCCAGACTTTTGTACATAAGGAATTATACATTATAGGCTCTATTTTGGGTGTCTCCGTTCACTCGTAGTATTTGTTGTGAGATCCATTCATGTTGTTTCGTGTATCCATAGTTCATTTTTATTTCAGAGCATTTCTTAGGGTATGTAAATACCACAGCATATTTATTTATTCAACTGTTGTTGAGTATTTGGATATGGAAAAGAAAGCTCATAAACATATTCACGTACAATCTCTGTGTGGACATAAGCTTTCATTTGTCTTGGCTAAATATATAGGAGTGAAATGATTTAATGATATAGAATTTTCAGAAGCTGCCAATATCTTTTCCAAAGTGATTTGTATGATTTGAACTTCCCCTCAGCAATATTTGAGAGTTGGAGTATCTCCACATCCTCACCCACACACGGAATGGTCAGTCTTTTAAATTTTGGTCATTCTCCCTAACATGTAATGGTGATGAGTATCTTTCCTGGGCTTAATTGTTATCTTTGTATCATCTTTGATGGAGTATCTGTTCAAACATTTCCTCATGTTTTAATTGGGTATGGAGTTCATAGTCCTTTATTGGATATATGATTTGAAAATACTGCCTGGGATTTATTTTTCCGCTTTTTCTGATGTCATCTTTCAAGGCTGAGAAGGTAGAATTTCGATGAAATCTGTTTTTAAATTTCTTTTCCTCCTCCTCCTCCTCCTCCTCCTCCTCCTCCTCCTCCTCTTCCTCCTCCTTCTTCTTCTTGAGAGAGAACATGCATGTGTGAATGAGCAGGGGAGGGGCAGAGGTAGAGAGAGAGAAAGAGAGAGAGAATCCTGAGCAAGCTCCACACCCAGCACAGAGCCTGACTAGGGCTCCATCTCACAACTGTGAGATCATGACCTGACCTGAAATCAGGAGTCAGATGTTCAACCAAGTGACCCATCAAGGCACCTCTTTATAGTTATTTTTAATGGATAATGATTTTGATGTATCTAAGAAATTTCTGCATAACCTAAGATCTCTAAGGTCTTCTCCAATGTGTTCTTTTAGAACAGTTGTCATTTTAGGTTTTAGATTTAGACCTATGATCCATTTTGGGTTAATTTTTGAATTTGGGGAAAAATTCCCCCTCCTCATTTTTCTTTTTATTCTCCACCTGTTTTTTTTTCTTAAGAAAATTCAATTGTTCCAGCAACATTTATTCTAAACACTATCCTTTTTCCACTGAATTGGCTTCATACCTTTGTCAAAATTCGATTGTCCATATATGTGTGAGTACATTTCTGGAGCCTCTAGTCTATTCCGTTATCTATTTGTCTCTCTTTACAAAAATGACATGTTGTATTGCTTACTATAAATTTATAGTAAGTCTTGGAATTAAACCAGTAATAAGGAGCACCTGGGTGGCTCAGTCAATTGAGTGTCCAACTCTTGATTTGGGCTCAGGTTATCAGCCCAGGGTCATGGGACTGAGCCCTGCATCAAGCTCTGTACTGAGCATACAGCCTGTTTAAAATTCTCTTTCTTCTCCCCTGCTTGCTCTCTCTCTCTCTCTCTCTCTCTCTCTCTCTCTCTCTCTCTCTCTTTCTCTCTCTAAAAGAACAAAAGAAAAAAACAATAATAACAATAATCTGGGAAGATTAAAATGTCCATGTACAAACAGAAAACAAATATGGGGGAGAGGGGTCCTGTGTTCAGTTTGGAACAGCTCAAAAGTCGATTGTGATTGTGTTTGTCCTTCCCTGAGTTTCTTCCCCTTCGTCCTTGGACCTGTACCCACCAAAACCTATCTCTTTTTATGTCCCTAATCTTATTGCTATTTGCAGATACAGAAACATTTGGAGCATTAAAAAATAACCAACACGTTGTACTTGAGAAGAGTGGTGAAGTTTCAAAGTTCCCAATTGTTCCTATAACCTAGTGTGGAAACCCAACTCTGTGATGGGGACTGGGATTTCCAACGGCACTTTACCGGCAGATTTCATCCTCCAGAGGTCGTGACGCTCATGAGCACCATCTCGGTGTCCAGGATCTCCCCTTCTTAGCAACTCCTTTTCATTTTCTGAACTGTGAGCATCATAGAGCATCCTGACCTTCCTGACCACTCTTCTCACAGGAGATTTCTCTTGCTCCCAGAGAAAATGTGCCATTGAATAACAACAGTTCAGTTTCCTCCCTGCTTCCTCACTCTGGGATAGAGATCAGTACGTGCTTCCTATTGCGCCGTCTACAGGATGGGACAGGCATATAAACAGGTGGGCTTAGGGCAAGTGAGGGATATATAGTGGCATGGGTCCACAAAATGTGGAGCAATGACACATGCTCTGGAAAGGCTGGAAAGGAAGGGTAAATTTGAGTCAGACTCAAATGATGAACAAGGAATGACTCTAGAACCAGGGGAATGTCAACCTGATCCAACAAATTCAATTCAATTCAACCCATACTGTGGGATGCATATCACATACAGGCCTGAGGAAGGTGTTGGAGAAACAAGACAGATTAAGACAGCGTTTCCCCTTTCCCAGATCATAGTCTAACACAGAGGCTTCCCTGTAACCAAGGGAAGTGAAAAGACAAAAAGGGCAGTTAGAAAAGCAATCTAAGTTAATTTAGGTCTTGAGAGAAGACTTCCTGGAAACTGCCATTTAGAGCGAAATATAAAGGATGTATAAGATGCAGGTGAGTAAGGGGGCAGGCATAGTGATGCAGACAGAGGCAATAGTGAGAAAAAGCCTGAATGTCAGGAGGACTTGGTAGATTATGAAAAAAAGAAAAACACTGAAGAAATTTCCATGTTGCTGGGAGGCCCTGAACAAAGGATACAAATATCACCAGGACAAATAAACAGGAATTCTGACATAGTCATCACTAGCTGATGTATTGATGTGAGTTGACTTTAGAGGTTTGGAAAAATCTCTCCATGTGCTGATGGAAAGTCTTATTTCATGATTTGGAAGGCAAGGACAGGACATCTTACCATGATTCTTATTGTTTTTCTTTTATATTTTTTTAATGTTTTATCTTTTTATTTTTGAGAAAGAGAGAGACAGTGTGAGTAGGGGAGGATCAGAGAAAGAGGAAGACACAGAATCTGAAGACAGGCCCCAGGCTCTGAGCTGTCCACACAGAGCCTGATGCGGGGCTCAAACTCATGAACGTGAGCTGAAGTCAGACACTTAACAGACTGAGCTACCCAGGTTCCCTGATTCTTATTGGTTTTGATGAGCTAACATTCCCAGAGAATTAATATGTCCCGGAGACTCCACTAAGCACTTTGCACACATCACATTACTACAAACTTCTGTGGTTCTGTGGTATCCTTCCATTGCAGATGAACTGAGGCTCCTAACTGGGAATTGGTTGGAGTTCACACTGGGTGTGACAGAGTTGGGACTTGTTCCTGGCTGGCTGGCCTCCAAAGGGCTTGTTTGGTCTCCCTGCTTAACAACCTCGGAAGCACCGGGTCCTAGGATGGCGGAGCTGGGGCCCTGCTCTTGCATTGGTCTGGTCTGCATCCTTCCTTCTGCAGTGACGTCTTCTCATGCTGCTCCCTCTGGTCCATCCCTGGACACCTTTAATTGTGGTTTGTTTTCATGGAAAGACTTCTTCCTTCCAAGACGTCCTGAGAGGATGGAAATACCATCTCAAACCTGAATACCTGGCAAAGATGCCATTTTCTTGGGGCACCTGGGTGGCTCAGTCCACTGAGTATCCAACTTTGACTCATGTCATGATCTCATGGTTCCTGAGTTCGAGCTCTGAATCAGGCTTTCTGTTGTCAGTGAGGAGCCTGCTGGGGATTCTTTCTCCCACCTCTATGCCTTTCCCAACTCACACATTCTTCCTCTCTCCCCCCAACCCTCTCAAAAATACATAAATATTAGGAAAGTAAAATATTTTCTTTGCCTATTGTGACCTGACGAAAGGAAGTTCATTAAATATTATATAATTCTATTTTTTAAGTTTATTTATTTATTTTGAGAGAAAGAGACAAAGAGAGAGCCGAAGCAGAGGAGAAGCAGAGAAAGAGAGAGAGAGAGAATCCCAAGCAGGCTCTGTGTCATTAGCACAGAGCCAAGTGCAGGGCTTGAACTCATGGACATAAGATCATGACCTTAGCCAAAACCAAGACTCAACATAACCAGCTGAGCCACACAGGTGCCTCTCTATTATTACTGTTAAAGAAGAAATCGAAGATATCAGAACAATGTCCTGAATACACTGCTGGTGATGTGGCATGGGCATGCTGGTGACATGACACATGTGTGCCAGTATGCCCATACCGGGGACATGGTGTGCTGGCATGTGTGTGTTGACCTGCGCGTGCTAGCATGCATCACAGAACATTCCAGCTACTTCTCATCACCAGCAAGAGCTCATTCTTGACACACCTGAGGCCTTCACCAAATCCTGAGCTAAAGATCCTCACCCCCCCAACCCCCTGTAGGGTTGCATTTAGGTATTAGCATCAGGACAAATCAGTGGAGGTTGGCCCTTGGAGCCAACAAAGTCAAAAGCCAAAAGCTCTCTCAGAGCTTTTGTGGGAGGTCCCAGGCTGAGGGGGTGATGTGCTTTCCACCCCCAGCTCAATCCCCCAAGTCCTGCCTTTCATGCAGAGACCTCAAAAGACTTAAGAGCTGTTCCATGGTCATCATTTTTATTTAGTACCGGGCTAGATCACTGCCTGATTGCCCCCTCTTTTGAGTAATATTCAAAACCTGCTCCAAGACTCTGAAATAAACTTTAAAGATAAAAGCAATTCTAAAACATTAGCTGGGTCATCTTTCATGTCTTTGACAGGTTAAAAATCCACACTTATCCTTTTAGAGTGGATATATTGGGGACCCAGAGAAAGCAGAAAGGAAGAAGAGTTTTAAATGATTTCTGAGGACAGAAAGCATCATTTCCAGAGCCTTCTTTTAGCAAATTATGAAGCATATACGTGGCAGGCAGCTGGCAACATTGGCAGAATTTTCCATAATATTTCAAGTGTATATCCGCCAGTCGTGTAATAAATGGGAAGGGAAATGGCGATATAAAGAAACAGGACCATATTCTTCCACATTAGCCTGAAAGTTATTACCCAGTTTGATGCCTTACTATTCTTCAAGGACCAATAATCATTTGAAATGAGGTGGCATTCTGATTGCTACGTTAAAGTTATTTATTCCAATTGCTTCCCCTAATGATATGGTCCCAAACTTAAAAACATTTTGAGTTTTGTACTTCAATTTCTATTATTTCATGTGAAGCCTCTTTCCCGAATTTCCACGTAATAAGTGTGCATCCCTCCTTCCGGAAACAGTACCTGATAATTGGATCAGTAATGAGCTCACAATAGCAATGGAGTATTAGCAATTACATAGATTTGTGAAGAGGAGAGAGGCATGAAACAATATAATGATTGTACTACAGTTTTTTTCCTGGTAAGCTAATTTCTATCACTTAAAAAAAAAGAAACATGTAATAAGTAGCTTCTTAAGGAATAAGTTGGTGTCGTGGAGAGTTTGGGTGGAAACTGCCCTTTAGGGTCTAATCAAGAGTAAATATATATGCTCTGTAGTGGGTAACAACACCAACCACGTGTTTCTGAGGCTCATTTTTAAGTCAGCACATTTGATCCTGTTCATTTTTGGTCACTGTGATGGTGGTAGAATATGCAATACCTAAAATTTACCATTTTTAAGTTTCAGTTCCAAGACGTGAAGTACATTCATGTCATTGTGCACCGATCTCCACCATTCATCTCCAGAACTTTCTCATCCTCCCACACTGAAACCCTGCCCCCATTAAACACTAAGTCTCCTTCCCCTTCCCCAGCGCCTGATGACCACCATCTGCTTTCTTTCTCCATTAATCTCTCTTTGCACATGTAACCTCCACGCCGAATCACACAGTATCTGTGTTTTTGTCACAGGCTTACCTCACCCAGCACCACAACCTGAAGGCTGATTCAGGTTTTAACATCCCAACAGTCAAACATGACCATTTTTGCTTCACCTCCATCACTGCCCCCCATCACACTAAAGGGACAACTCAGCATATCTTTTTTAGGACGTCACTTCTCATCATGTTCTGGAAAATGGCATCCACCAAACATAGAACTAGATTGTTTTGTTCTGTGACTACCTTGATATTTGCAAAAGACATCTCTGATACTTAGTCCTCCATACTAGCCCTAATTATGAGGGAATTTACTTTCCATGTTATATATTTCTCTGTTTGAAGTTTTTACAAGAATCCTTGTATTTGCTTATCCCATGGTACTAGTTTATTTTTATTTGTTTTATATTTATTTATTTTTAAGAGAGAGAGACGAGTGTGAGCAAGGAAGAGCCAGAGAGAGAAGGAGACACAGAATCTGAACCAGGCTCCAGGCTTTGAGCTGTCAACGCAGAGCCCAACACAGGGCTTGAACTCATGAACTGTGAGATCATGACCTAAACCAAAGTCTGATGCTTACCCAACTGAGCCACCCAGGCGCTCCTCATGATACTAGTTTCAAATAGAGTCTTATTCTTTGGGATATGAATTGTATTTCTCATTGGTTTCATTTCCAGTAAATACTGTGGCACTCACTCATTTCACTACATACCTATTAGAGTATTCAAAGTGTCTTGGAATTTATCCCATAGCTGAAATATATTTTGACCTACTCTTTACCTGGCATGGCTTAAAATCTGATTCCTCACAGGGCTGTGACCAGCTGGGTAGACTGTGGTCTGGTGGCCAGAAATGATGAAGGCACCCCTTAACCTTCCCAAGATTTGTCACATGCCTTGAAGTGATGAGATTTCAACCATTCTCCAGCCTTTCCCGTCACAACACATTCAGGGACATCTGGGTTCTTGCAGAGGGAGAAGATGACTTCATCATACTTAAAAAAAAAAAAACAACCCTTCTGTTTCTCCTCTTCATTGATTTTCTTTAGTGGTTACATCTCTCATTGAGTCTCTTATTTTAAAGGCTGAAGTTATGGGAAGACACCCTGTCTCTTGCTCCTAACATTTACTGTGCACTCTGCATCTTCCTTGTTTAAATACTGTTATCATTGTCTGTTGTTTTCTTGTACATTTCCAAGACTCTTGTCTACTGCAAACATGGCCAGGTTTCCAGTGGCAACAATGACAAGGACATCCAGAGCTCAGAGCCTGTTCTCCTGTGTCTAAAAGGACATGTCAGTATGACAAATGGTCTGAAGGTTGGTCTTTTTTGGTAGCAATGATGCAGGAGGCTTCATCATAGTAGTCCTAAATCCATACCAAGGGAATAAGTGTGGCATTTCCGATTTGTCCCTGAGGAAGATGGGTGTCTGTAAATTAAGAGTCCCATCCGGGTTGATGCTCTTACTCAGTTCCTTGCTTTTGAAGTTTTTGTGGGCAGAATGTTTTAAATCTTGGTGGTATCATTGGTATCACCAATACAAAATAGTTATGACTTTAAGACTTGCCTGGGTCGGTATTATATAAAGGGCTTTGTCCACTGGGCCGAAGAGCCTTAGAAGACATGTTACAGGTACAGTGTGGGTGGGAGATGGGAATGTATACTTTAATCTTTGAGAATCAATCTCAATTCTAGCCTGAGCGCTGGAAGGCAGGATGTAGTTGCTTGGTTCAAATATGATGAATTCTCTTATTCCTACTGAAGTCTTTAAAATTGTTCTTGAAATTGGTGGCCATCCCTTCTCTGTCTAACTGGATGTTCCTCTATTTCTGCTCCATGCATTGGGCACCCCATCATAAACATGAGATTCAAAACCCAACATTTCACAAAGAAGAGGTGCTCAATTGAAGTGTCTGTTTTAGATTCAGGTTCTAAATGTTTTTATCTATACAAAATTCCCCTTCCAACAAATAAATCATAGCAATGGTTGATGTTTTCACATCCTGCAAGTTTCCAGCTCAAGGACAGGTGATGAGGAGTTCAACGTTATTACAGATCAATGCAAGGAGACTGAGTCTCAATTCTGTCCCTTGGCAGCTGTGTGATCTTGAGTAAGTGACCTCATGCCTCTGAACTTGTTTTGTCCAACTTCCTTGTGAGGAATACAGTTAGAGGAAGTTTGATTTAGAACTCTGTGACAGCTTTTATTTACAATGAATCTATGATCACTTTGTTTAAATAAAGAAATCTCTTTGAAAATACAAAATCAATATCCTGTCCCTAGATCTTTAATTGCTAAAACAAAACAAAATTTAAATGGATCCTTGTTAAGTTTGTTACTTAATACATTGTAAGATGAATGGAAGACAGATATACCTGTGAAAATATAACACATGTTATCTATTGTGTATGATGTTATATGTTGTACTTAACGTACAAATGTAGCATACTATCATTATGGTAAGAAGACTATATTTTATGCATTGTATGTCATCTACTTATACATCATATGTTATACCTTAAATTATATTAACAGAACCAGTACACTATAACACTAAGATTATTTAAAGAATCATAGATTTTGTATTTTCCAAATTATTCTATTTTCAATACATTCTCATAAAATTATCCAGGGGAAAATGTTACTTTTAAAGTAACAGTAGTAAAATCTTCAGTCAACAGGCCAATGTTAGGTGCTAACACAAATTAAACTAGCTGCTTTTTATTTTCTTTAATAAAGTTTTTTATGTCCTGTGGCGATGACTGTGAAAGTATCTACATCAAATTATGGATTAACTGTTGTGAGTAAATTGACCTTTTATTTCAATGAATCTGGCAATACATTTACCCCAAATGAGATGTTTCCTCTTAAACTGATGAGTGCATCGACATGGATGCCAATATGGACTAGTCAGGAATTAGGTAGGTGCAGTGTAGAACTGAGAGATGATTTAAAAAAAAAGCTCACAGTTCTTATATGTTTCTACAGTTGTTGTTGTTGTTGTTGTTGTTGTTGTTTTGCGAAAACAATTGCCTTTCTCAAATTCAAAATACGAAGTCACACTGATATACTTGAAATAAATTTTGCCTGTATTTTCTATGTGATAAACTATGTCAAACATTTTTTTTTAACTTCAGAGCAGTGGTTGATCCATTTTACCCATGGACAGAGCCCAAAGCAGTCAGAAGACTTTCAAATACTTGTTGTATATTCAGTTCACATGCAACCATCTTCAGAGGGCCCTGGGCATAATTAAACGTTAGAAGCAGAGGAACGGCAATCACAGTGAAAGATAGTTGTGTTAAACATGAGTTGCTCTGAAAAATGGGTGAAAACAATTCTAAATTAGCCTATATATGTACACACTTTCCTTTCAAGCAACTATAGACCATCTCAGACAATAGCTTCACTCTTGCCTTTTAGAGAATTCATATATATTTGCTCTAACCATCTGATTTCCACTGATCAAGGTCTCAGCCTTGCAAAGATGCCAGAGACCAGACCATCAGTAGAACATCGCATCAATGGTCTCATTCCCTTCCCTGTCTCATTTGAGTAACCCATTATTTGAAAACCAGAGATTGTTTTAATTTGCTCCCTCAAATCCAGAGATTTCCTACTGTGTCATTTGCTTAGTCTTTCTTGTGAAGGATCTACTCCTCCTAGGATAGCTGCTCAGGGGAACTGAAGGCCACATGTGAAGACAGAAAGTAAACCCAGTGAACAAGGGGAAGATAACACTGGGGAATCCATGTCTGGTGTCTTGTGTTTGCATAGCTCGGGAGATAGAGCAATGTCTGAGGGCAAGGGCAGCTGGTTGGAGATGGAGACAGTGATTTAGACACAGAAGTCACAGCAGAGATTAAACATTAGTCTTATTGCTTGTTTGAGAATGTTTTCAGGGAAGTCCTAGTTATGATGTACAAAGCCATAGTACATATTCCCCATGATATGGGCTTATTGTTGATTCTAATCTCAAAGGTGATGGAGAACTCAGAGTTCTCTTTATGAGCAGAGCTACATAGGTCACCAATGCTAAGTTTTGGAGCAGGATAAACTTGCTTTGATTCAGCAACAGTTGCTAAGCCTTCTTAACAAGTATGACTAACATGAAGAACATTTCTACTATAGATCATTGGATCAAGCTGGGTCCAACCAAGAGACAAAAATTGTATTGTATGTTTAAGAGAAGTCTACTCCAGGAATTCTTAGATAAGAGAGGCAAAACCTATGAAGATATAAAAAACACTCTAAGAGGTACCATCTGGGTGAGGAGAATGCCCATAGAAAGAAAAGCTTGGGAGGGATCCATCTTGAAGCCTGGACTTTGGTGGAGTGCAGTCCTGGATGGTGGATGGCAGAGCTGGGTGGTCATGGCCATCCCTAACCCACTAGAGTCACTGCAAGAAAAACATGGTGGTCCCATGGTCAAGTGAGCAGAGAATGGGAGATGCTACTGTGAGCACTGGATGCAAAGTGTGCAGTATCTTCATTGGGAAGACCAGACAGAGGGTTCACCAAGGCTGAGCACACTTGTGCCAAGAGACTGGGTGCTCAGGATGTGTGTGGCTGGGGCAAAGCACCTCCGATTCCCCTGTCATGTACACCACTGACAACCGTGTAACCATGCAGGAGGTAAAAAAAAAAAAAAAAAAAAAAGTCAAGAGAGCAAATGGAACCAGAGAGATGCTCTAGCCTGCAGGCCTCTTCCAGCATCTTCTGCTCTAGGTTCTCAACAGCACTGACCCATACTGGGAAACTTCTAACTGAAATCCCAGGATCCTACTTGGGTCATGGCCCTGCAACAGTTTCACAGCTGACCTGAACCAGGTCATGTCTCTAATCTAAACACTATCTTACTCATGGGTAACCTGGACTAAAGGCTTCCTGACAGCTACCAAAGGCTTGCTTTGAAAGATATCTGATGATTGATCCATACTGAGCATATTTTGTGAACATTGAAGTACAGCCCTATAAGCAAAACAAAAATAGGATTCATATAAGGACAAGTGTCGATTAAAAAAGAACTTGAGCAGGGCACTGGGGTGGCTCAGTTGGTTAAGCATTCTACTTCAGCTCAGGTCATGATCTTGCTATCGTGAGTTCGAGCCCTACATCGGGCTCTGTGCTGACAGCTCAGAGCCTGGAGCCTGCTTTGAATTCTGTGTCTCCCTCTCTCTCTGCCCCTCCCTGCCTTTCTCAAATATAAACGTTATTTTTTTAATTGAGAAATAAGATATGGGAAAAGTAAAGAAAATAGTAAGCTTAAATTGTGCAAGCACTTAGAATTTCACATGTATGAAGGGTGATGGATGATCAGAATATGTTCCATGCCTATGTTCTCCTATGCCTGAAACAAGCCGTTACAAGCCTTACAAGATTGTATTTTGTTTTACTCGTTAGTTGTTGACATAGTTGTCATGATGCACATCATACAATTGAGAGAATGTATCAGTCTATATGTTTAATAATAATTTTTAGGGGAGTCTGGGTGGCTCAGTCAATTGAGCGTCCAGCCCTTGATTTCAGCTTGGGTCATGATCTCATGGGATATGAGTTCAAGCCCCTCATCAGGCTCTGCACTTAGGATGTGGAGCCTGATTGGAACTTTGGAACTCTCTCTCTCTCTCTCTCTCCCTCTCCCTCTGTCTCTCTCTCTCACCCTCTCTGTCTCTCTGTCCCTCCCCTGCTCTCTCTCTCACTCTCACTCTCTCTCTCTCTCTCTCTCTCTCTCTCACACACACACACACACACACACACACACACACACACACACACTAAATAAATAAGCATTAAAAGAAAATTTAAGAAGGGGCACCTGGGTGGCTCAGTCAGTTGAGCATTCAACTTGATCATGATCTCATGGTTTGTGATTTTGAGTCCCGCCTTGGGCTCAGTGTTTACAGCTCAGAGTCTGGAGCCTGCATTAGATTCTTTGTCTTCTTCTCTCTCTGCCTCTCCCTCACTCACACTCTCTCTCTCAAAATATAAATAAATAAACAAACAAATAATAATCAAACATTTAAAAATTTTTTAAATAATTTTTAAATAATTTAGTGATCAGTCTAGATTAGTAATAATTACAAACAGTCCCTTAACTGCCCCTCAGTGAAAGTGCAGCCATGACCAGCACATGAGGAGCCCCACACCATCCGCACACACTCCCTTCAATCAAACTTCCTCCCACGCTTGAGCTAATCACTGTCCTCATTCCCAAAATAATTTCATGTAGCACCTTTAAATATTGATTATAGGTAATATCGATCATAGGTACCTGTTTTTAAACATTATAAATATAAAACAGGATCGATATCCTTTCACCTGATGTTTGTCAACTTTGATATACTTAGGAACCACATTTTGTTACACATATATGTTTTCTTTATCATTACACTATAAAACCCCACTAGTGTTAATTTTGTTCTTCATAATGACCCACATTCTTCAATCCTTCTAAAATCTAAGTGACTGTTTCTTCCACTATCACCATCTGAGACAATTGTGTTAAAATCTACAACTATGACTTGGAATCTCTCACAGTCGTTCTGGCCTTCCTTGCTTTAAATATTTTGCAAGTATCTTATTGGATGCAAACAACTTTAAAATTGCTTCCTCTCTGTTTATTCTGAGGTAACAAAGGCTTGTGTTGTGAGGTCAAGGGCAGACAACACCAGGATAACCTGCACACCATCACATTCAGCCTGAGTTTTGCATATTCCCTACAGCAAGCTAAGTGGCAACTACAGACCAGAGAGAACGGGGTCGGGGGGGGGGGGGGAGGCACTGAGTTCTTACCTCATGTGGACCACTGATGACCATACAATGCAGACCAGGCAGTGCACAAGTTCATGTGTCACAGATGTCCGGCCTCTCACTGTCCTGACAGCCATTCACTCCTGACCAGTACGTCTCACCATCATGGCGTCCCACGCGACCAAATTTCTCACTGCTGGGGGAAATGTCCACTAGGTGTTTGACGGTCTGCAAGTAAACTCAGGAGAGAGCAGGGCATTGATGCCGCTGGTATTTTGGAAGGCTGGACTGGGACTGAGCTCCCACTTGCCATTCCAGCCTGTGTTTACTTCTCTCTCCCTCATAAACACTGAGCCACAGCTTTACTAAGCTCCTTGGTGTGCCCTAAACACCATAAGATATGCTGTCATTTACATTTAAAGTAATTGATGAGAGGTATGTACTTATTGCCATTTCATTTTTTGTTTTCTGGTTGTTTTGAAGATCTTCTCTTCTTTCTACTTCTCTCACTTTCTTTCCTTGTGACTGATGTTTTTCTGTAATGTTATTTTGGCTTTCTCTTTATTTTTTGTGTATCTATTATAGATTTTGGGTGTGTCGTTATAAGGCTTATTTATAACCTTCTGGGTCTACAACAGTCTAAATCAAGTTGACGGTCATTAAAGTTTAAAAAAAGACAACAACCATCCTTTTGGGGCACATGGGTGGCTGAGTCAGCACTAGCTCTTGATTTTGGCTCAGATCATGACCTCATGATGAAAAACAGAAATTCCATATGATCTAGTAATTTCACTAGTGGGTATTTACCCACAGAAAACAAAAACACTAATACAAAAACAAATTTGCACCCCTATGTTTATTGCAGCATTATTTACAATAGCCAAGATATGAGAGCAACCTAAATGTCCATCAATAGACAAACAGATAAGGAATATATAAGATATAGATAGAGAGATAGATAGATAGATAGATAGATAGATAGATAGATAGATATCTTTACATATACATGCATATATATTTACATATATATTATAAAGCCATAAAAAGGAAGAGATTATACCATTTGCAATAGCATGAATAGACCTAGAGCATATGATGTTAAGTGAAATAAATCAGACTAAGTCAAATATCATATGATTTCACTCATGTGTAGAGTCTTTAGAAAGCAAATGAATAAAGGCAGAAAAAGCAGAATCAGACCTATAAATACTGAGAACAAATGGATGATTGCTGAAGGGTTGTGGGGAGCACGGACAGAAAAGGCAAAGGGATATGGAGGTACAGGCTTCCAATTGGGGAGCAAATAAGTCACAGGAATGAAAGGCACAGCATAGGAAATGCCGCCAATGATACTACAATAGCATTTCATGGTGACAGATGGTTGCTACTATCTGAATCACTCTGATTGAATTTCTATGTGGGACACCTGACGCTAACGTAACATCATGTGCCAACTGTACTCCAATATAAATAAAACAACAGCAGTAACAAAAGATATGCTCTCATTATCTTTTGCTTTTGGCATGAACTTTTACATATTCTAGAAGATAATTCTCTCTCTTACGTACCTAGAAAGCTCTTCTGTATCCTTCTGGATCTACTTTGTAGGACTCATGTTTATTTGTTCATTACCCTCTCTGTAATATGAGTTAGTTAGGTACTTTCTTCTCTGTGTTCTGACACAGAAACATACACACACGAATACATGCAGAGACATCACCTGTATCCCAAAACTGACTTCCTTGAGTGCCTTTCCCAATGGGCAGTGAGAGTGAAGGTCGGACCCTTCACCTCTGTGTCTGGCAACCAGCATGGGATCCTGAAACATAAATAGACACCGGCCCACTGTGGAGAGAATGAAATTAGTATATGTCACAAGAAATATGATTTAGGAGCTTATTCTGCCTTTCTTCCAATGTAAGAAGGACTTATTTGGGGGGAAAGAAAAACAGACAAGAGCTTCTACCATTCTGCAGTAGAGTTAGAATTGGTGACGAAAGTGTCAAAGAAAGAATTTGACCCTAATAGAAGTAAGAACATTCCAAATAATAAGCATTGTCAAGAATCAGCACTAGCCAGCTCCTAAGGCTCAAAGCTCCTCTTTCGAGTGCGAGACCTTCTGTAAAAAAAAAACCGCTCCAAGTGGCCTTTGGGGTGCCTTCCGACTCAGGGACATGTGACTCTGTACACAGGAAACAGTAAAAATGTTTTACATTTAAGAACAAATGTTTTCATAAACAGGATGACTTTTTTTTTCTCTTCCCAAAGATCCTTTCTATTTTTTTTCCAGAAAGAAAACCTAAATATTACTCTGATATATCAAAAGACATTACATTAACATCATCTTCCTCTCTGAGTGTGATTAGAGAAAATTCTCTCCTGCCCTAGTTTCCTTTGGCTTTAAAATATAATGTCTTCTAAAGGGCAAGACTTTTTGTGACTAAAATGCATGCCCAGTGAATCTAAAATATCAAACAAAAGCATATGAGAACAACTTCTTATTTTAATAATCTCAGGGGCAGGAAAAAAGTGTGTTCAGTGAGAAAATAAAACTAGAGTAGGCACCGTGCCAAGGGAACAGAGTGTGGCACTTACACGGGTGGTGTTGACAGAAAAGAGTCTGACCCCTAAAGGGACAGAATACGTATGTAACTGAAGGGGGAACTATAATTATAGTTCACTAGCTTTGCCATGGATATATTTTGCATGAGAAAATGTCAATCTTTGAAATATTGTCATTTCCATTAGCAAAATTATGTAAATCTTCCAGGCTATCATTTTTTTTGATGCATAAAAGGATGCAGAACCCAATGGAGGATTTGGCTTTGGTGCTGCACGTTACTGGATATGGGGCCACACTATCATTTCCTGGTAAGATTACCTTGCCCATGAGGAAATGTCAGCCCGCATCCATCAGCATCCCCAGAAAAATGGGATTAGCCTAGAGGGCCAGGCATCTCCGGCACTCACTCAGCCACGTGGATACCAAGTGTCATTCTCCATTTGCTGTACTTAGTATCAAATAATTCTTCATTTCTGCAGAGCAGATGCACAAAAAAGAGATAGTCTCATGCTATCTGCTTGAGATCTCTCCATCTCAGGATGTCTCCCAAGAATCTTCACATATACAAAGACCCCTATTTCCAATCGAACTGGTAATGATGTAACCGTGTCATGAAAATAGGGAAAACACACACCGATGCTGTATTTACAATCGCAGAGTCTGTACTCAAGTGTCCCCAGTGATTAGCTTTGTGACCCAAGGATGTGTTCGTAGAGTTTAGGTAAATGTCAAGGAAAGAGTAAAATAGGAGTCAAAATGGGAACCGTAATTGTTTCTTCCTCTTCAGAGCGAGATGGTTAGCCAATCAAATATCTTCCCCCAAAGGCTCACATGTTTATTTATCACTAACTGCCCTGTGGCAGGTGCTATGTCAAACAGGACAGGAAGAAGGAAGTCAGGGTCCCTGACGGCCGGTAGCTTCTGCGAAAGACCTGCTCATGGTCTCCTCAGAGTTCCAACTGGCCCCTCGCCCAAGACCTTGCCTGTAGCAAGTAGAGAGATACTCTGATGCAGGACTTAGGGAAATAAGTCACTAATAAAACCACCTCTGGGAAGGTTTTGAGGAAAGGGCAGTTCTGAGGGCAGTAAAAACAAGCCCAAGAAAAGCCATACTCCACATTCTTTTCCTCAGAAGCGTGGGTCAGCATCTCCCTTCCTCTCCAGACCCCTCGGGCATCCTTATGCCTACACAGCAAACAAAGCAAAAAGATTCCACAAAGTTCCTCCAACAGATCTCTCCAGGTAAGTCCTTTCCTGAGTCTCCTGGTTGATGTGACCATACTTGCCTTACATCCCCAGGACCACACAGGATCTGCCTCTCCTTGTTTTCTAGTAGCTATCGTGCAAAAATTTCATTTTTCCCTCTTTACAGAAATTATTAACTCTTAGCCTCATTCATGTCTCAGACTTCCATTTCAAGCTGCCTGTCTTGGATGACCTATTTGGACATGACTCCCTCTCAGGCACACACACACACACACACACACACACACACAGTGTGTGTGGTCTGCCATTCACTCAACCTCAGGCTCACGTACTGCAAATCTGGGCAGGGAGTACTTGCACCCTTCCAGCCTAGACTGGAGGAACCTATCAGCCTGGGACCTGTTGTCATCACAGGTATTATTCTAGTGCACCAGGTCACAGGCACTCACTCGGAAGCAGTGCATAGTACAGAATTCCCATTCCTCTCCTTCTGTATCACTGCATCCCCATAAAACCCAACTATGGAGCTGATGCCTGGAGTCAACACCTATTGATCGCCTGCCAGAATGCCCTGTTTCCCCTGCAAAACAGGTGTGGGAGCCTTGTGACACGTGGTCTTGTCCTTTGCTCCATTCCTGTAAAAGCATTAGTGTCATGGACCATGTCATGTTAGGTAACTTAGGGGGTGAGGATTATGTAAGATTTCCAATACCTTTGAGGGGTTTGTTATAACTTTTCCTGAAGGACAAGGTTTAAACCAATTATATTTTAGCTCTCCTGTACCTGGAGGGGGTCTGATTAAAGTTTTATGAAGGAAGGGAGGGAAGGGAAGGAGGGAGGAAGAGGTGGAAAACAAATGCCCAAGTTCCAAGGACAAACATCTTATTAGATGATTCTATTTTGTTTTACCCTAAATATTTGGCCTTGGAATCTGCTAGAGTTCCCTGGCATTGGATTTCAAATGCACCTTTCCATACGCGTTGCCATGTAGCAGCCCCAGATTCGCTTAATCCTTTGTCCTCTTATGCACAAGGACTAGAGAAGAGAAATCTGTATGTCTCCGAGAGAGATCCCCACTCTCTGATCTTACTACAGCTGGTTCCCGGTTCTGTTTCTCGGGGAAAGTGACTGTCCAGAGGAATATGTAGGAAATCTTCTGTATGAAAAGACATTATGCCTCTGCATGACAACTCTGGGAAATTGCCGTATTCTGACTTAGGAGGAGGTTGGCTGGGGTTAGGAGAGGGGTTAGCTCCCTTTCCCATTCTTTGGTCAGATCCACAAGAAAGCATGTTTTCTAAAATTTCTAGAAGCAGGCAGCAATCCCTGTTTTTGACCCTCGCTCTGCCTCCTGCCCTCCTATCTCACCTCCTCTTGCCTGGATCCCAAAACTGTGGGCTCCGTGCTATTTTCCAAGACTCATCTAGATAGAGTCCCGCTCCCCTGTCCTCTCGTGCTGATTCTCAAGCTCTCACCCCAACGCCTCTCCCAGATGCCTGTGGACATTTGTCCTCAGACCACGCTCTTGGGGCCACTTGAAGAGATGCTCCCACTGCTAGCCTTGGGGTCCCAGGACTTCATCTGCCAGCCATCTCTACCGGGGGAAGTGGGGAGATTTCAAACCAAGAGCCCAGAACAACTATGTACAAAGATCACCCGGGAGCACATCATGCCCCATCAACATGCTGATATCCATACTGTCACTGAGTAACTGTTCACTGGGGTTCTCCAAAGGGACACTCAGGTCCCATGTCTAAGTAGAGAAAGAGTCTAGTCCTCTTCATATCCATGAGAGAAACCTCTATCTCCTCGATTGAATGATGTGATGTGGTGTGTCTTCATTATGAGAACAGGTTCGTGCTTAGGAATAGGGTTTCCACACTTGCTCTATTTTCCAGCTGTGCATCGGGGAAAATTAATTAGCCCTATTAGATTTCTGTTGGCCTTCTGTATTCCCTCTGTAAAATGGGATTAATAATAATATCTACACTCGCAGGAATGCTGTGAGGCTTTCCGGACATAAATAGATGCCTACTCTGAACACAGCATCTGATGCCTAAGGTTTACTCCGCATTCCCTATTCTGATTTTCTCAATCACTCATTAACATTTCCAAATTATTCTTTTTATGCCCTTAATTAGACCACTTTTATGGTCTAAATGGTGAAAATTTCTGACCTTGTTCCCAAATCTGGGGAGGGGAAACATTTTATTTTAGATCCTTAGTTCTTTACATATGTTGAGTGAGCCCCTGAGAATGATTTTTGTACATGAAAATCTAATCAGACTTTACTTATAATTTAACAATTAGCATTTCAGCTATTAAGGCTATAAAAAACTAGATATTTATTAACCTTTTAATTCAACTTACAAAATATTCTATTTATAAGTCTTGCACATTTTAGCAATCACTTTAAATGAGCATTTGAATAATATTTGGTCTCATTTACAAGGTTTGTTAAATAGTCCCTTTTAAAAGCTGTTTACCTACATAATGATATATTTAACTTCCATCTTAAGTATTTTAATGTGGTAGCCAAGAATAATTTATTCTCAAGAGCTTAAACTTTCTTAATACAGTACGTTTATTGCTTTATACTTTATATTTACATCAATATACGTTATGCTTGAAGATTTCTTAGATAACCCAATAATGTGCACAATTTAATAATTGTTTAAGTTAAAACTCACAGGTAAAAGTTAATTAGGGAATACACACTTAAAAAGTATAGCTATAAGAATTACAATTATAGCCCAAATTCTTTTAAACATCACAACAGCACAAATACATAAAATGGCAACTATGAACCAATTCTTTCTGAACTGGAAAGATCTGAACCGGTTTTGACACTTTTAAACTATTCTGTTCCTACTTATAAATGTGTCCACCGTTCAAGAGGAGTAAGAAAACAGCTCCGATCCCATTAGTTGAGTTTACTTAACACCAAAGATTTAGATGATTCCATGTAACTCTGATGGGGCACTGAATCTTAACGCTATTGCCTCAGTGACATAGGAGAGTCACTCAGCTCCAGACTCAAGTTTGACACCCACAGAGGCTGTCACTACCACTCAGATTATGATTGATCGAATTTCGCATTTCTTTGGCTCCTAAAAAGTAAAATGTCTGGGGCACCTGGGTGGCTCAGTCAGTTAAGGGTCCCGCTCTTGATTTCGGCTCAGGCTATGATCTCACGGTTCATGAGATTGAGCCCTGCTTTGGGCTCTGTGCTGACAGTGTGGAGCCTGCTTGGGATTCTCTCTGTCCCTCACTCTCTCCCCTGTTCTCTCTGTCTCTCTCTTTCTCAAAATAAACCAATAAACTCTTTTTAGAAAGTAAAATCTTTCATCCTAGGTCTGAAGACTTTGGGACATAAGGGCACCTCTCATTCGTCTGTATTTTCAGATATCTCCTTGAGTGTTGCAGAGACAGTGGAAATTACTGATTCTGGGAACCAGTGTTCAGTGGAGTCACTACACACTGGTAAATAGGTTTACGATAAATGGCCCAGGTTATCACATTATATAAATGCGATAAAAAATTACTTTTTTTCCAAGAAGTAACACAACAATGATGCTTTTCCAGAGATAGTGAAGAAAAGCAGAATAAACAGACATAATGCACCCTGTAAGAAGAGATTTGCTTCAGAAATGAGGCAAAGAAAATCAGCCCATATAAGTAGGATATACAAGTGTGTCTTTTGGCTTCCTGTTAGGTTGAATCTCTTCATCTGTCTCTGCAGGTGAAATTGAACAACTGAGTCATGACAAAGGATGTATACCCAGGGATAAAAAGACTTTGCAGCATAAGCTGATTCCAGCTCCTGGCATTGAAATTGACTTCACTCTTGTCTGAATCCTTCCATGAAATACACATAAGAATTCGTGTGTTTTATTTCTTAGGTCTTATTTTTATTTGCCCATGGTTATAGAGGAAGCCATTCATTCAATCAAATCAAATCCAGATTTATTGTTTGGAGAGAAAATGGCTATAACACATGACCATTGAGTCTGTGTTTCAAAATATGCATATATGAATTCTACAGTGTAAGCAGAATGCACAGGCCGTTTTTGTAGAAACTGGCCAGTCACAGTGACAATTTGGGTAGAAAAACCGTTACCAATACTGACTGTTTAGACTGTTTTTCCCTGACACTCACGTGGTCTCTGGTTATTCTTCTCCCTGAACATCTCTTTAATTAGGTTTGATGTGGATTTAGAAATCTTAATTTTTTTTTTTTTATTTCCCAAGAGGTCCTGATGCACACACAGATTAGACAATTAGTGCAGGCAATACTGGTGACAAGTAGATGTGCTGAATGTAAGAAATATTGAAAGTCAAGCCACCCCAATGTAACATATTGCACAAGAGATACTTAGGACAAGGACAGCTAATCTAATTTGCCAAAGGCCTCTAGTGTTGTGATCAATAAATTTTGCTTTCTTTGGCACCTGAGCGGCTCAGCTGGTTAAGCCTCTGACCTTGGGTTTTGCTGTTCATGAGCTCGAGCCCCCAGTCAGGTTCTGCGCTGCTGGTGCAAAGTCTGCTTGGGATTTTCTCTCTCTCTGTCCCTCACCCTTTCTTTCTCTCTCTCTCTCAAATAAATAAATAAACCTAAAAAATAAATTTTGCTTCCTTTTTAAAAAATTTTTAATGTTTTTTAATTTATTTTTGAGAGACAGAGAGACAGTGTGAGCAGGGAAGGGACAGAGAGAGAGGGAGACACAGAATCTGAAGTAGGTTCCAGGGTCCGAGCTGTCAGCACAGAGCCTGACGTAGGGCTCAAACCCACGAACTAGGAGATCATGACCTGAGCTGAAGCCGGATGTTTAACGGACTGAGCCACCCAGGTGTCCCTAAATTTTGCTTTCTATATCCTAAAATATTATTCATAACTAAAATATTCCTACTTTTATAACTAAATACTCCTAAATACTCCTACTTTTTTTTAATCTAACATTTCTTATTGGAAAATCATTATCCATTTAAAATTTTGCAAAGAATGTTGTCTTTGGCATACTACAAATGCCAGTAATAAAAATAACATCATCACGTGTGTCTGTTGAATATAGCAAACGGAGCTGTCATAGTGTATGACAGCCAACACTCGTCATCACCCACGTGAGATTGATTTGAAGAAGCTATTTTTTCCAGGCAATAATTTTAATTACTTTGCTTTCCTTCTTAAAGTAACTTTCTAATTTCATTTCTGTCATAAAGTCAGATTTAATGTAATATATTTGAGATTTGAACATTTTTATTACCTCATGTTATTATCCTTTTGTATGAGAAAATGTTTATAATTAAAATTTCCCATTTTTAAAGACAAGGTTTTAAATAATTTAACAAATCCTCTGAGTTATATTTTTTATCACTATTGCTCACAATCGATCAAAATAATATAAATGTATGCAAAGTTTGATAAGATCTAGTTAAGCAAATCAAAGCAGGTTACCTTGGAGATTGGAAATCTATTCTTCAGTGAAATAAATGAAAGCATTTCAACTCAATTAGTTCATACTATTTGAAAGCTTGTTCACCCATTAAGCAAATGGAAGCATAGGAGATTTTTAAATAGGAACAATATAGAACTCTTCTTGAAAATTATCACATTGTTAAAAATTATCAAATTTATTTTCAACTATGAGGTGTCGGCTTAAGAGATTATCATTTAATTTTGTTGAAAATGAAAGAATGGAAACTGGCTGTCTTGCAAAAGGACTGGACGAGCCCCACTTTGTGTCACTGGCTTGCTCCGTTTCTGGACAGGACCAAAGAGACGTACTAACATCATCCAGTGGTTATTAATGTTTTTTTCTTCCACTTAGACATTAACTCAGAATATTGAAATACTATTAATTCTGATACAAATTTTTTGAAAAAAAAAATTTTTTATTTTTTAAATTTTTAAAAAATATTTGAGAAGGAGAGAGCATGAGATGGGGGATAATCAGAGAGAGAGGGGGATAGAGGATCCGAAGCAGGCTCTGTGCTCAACCATGAGACCTGAACGGAAGTCAGACACTCAACCAACTGAACCATCCAGGCACCCCGAAACAATTTTCAAAATAAAAGCACATTCACCCTAAGTGCTTCGCACGTGGCACTGTAGCCGAAGAACATCGGGAGCACGTGCGCTGCACAAGAACTCTCCGCCTGCTCGGTGTAGCCAGGGAGATCTCGCACCATGAATGGGAGTCTCACAGTAAGAGGATATTTCACTGGACATCTGGTAAGTGTTATAGAACACAAAACAAGTTTAAAAGTAAATTATACTTCTACATGCCATCAGTGAATAATTGGAATTCAATATTGAAGAAACAATATAATTACTATAACCCCAGAAGACATTCAGCTATAAATTTCACAAGCTACAAACAGGTTCCATATGCTGAAAATTTCAGAACACTGATAAAAGAAATCTGAGAAGACAAATAAGTGGAGAGGTATATAATATTCATGGATGCCCAATATTTTTAAGATGTCAATTCCTGCTCCCAATCTGTTATATGGATTTAATGCAATTCCAATGAAAATCCAAGCAGCTTTTCATAGACAGTAATAAGCTTCTTCTAAGTATATATGGAAAGACAAAGGGACTGGAATAGCTAAAGAACTTTGGAAAATAATGAAGTTAGAGGCCTAAGGTATCTGATTTCTGAACTCATTATTAAGGTACAGCCACTAATAAAATGTAGTGTTGACCCAAATACAGACTTATAGACACATAACTTAATGGAACAGAAGAGAGAAATAAATCTGTACCACCCAGAAATAAATCTGTACCACTGATTTCTTACGAAAGTGAAAAAAGTTTCAATTCAAAGGAGAGAAAATAGAGTCTTCACAAATTGATGCCAGACTAATTAAACTTCACATGCAAGAAATAAAAATGAAACATAAAGTGCTGGCCTACACTTCAAAATTATATAAAAATTATGATATAGTTAAAAATAAATATAGATGCATATGTATTCACATATTACCAGACTACATATATCTCCTCCTTCCATCCACTAAGAAGGTCTGGATGAGCACATCTAGTTCAGATATTCATTTCTAAATGCCATTCTTCAATCAAAAGACCGAGAGCTTCATTGAGAACCACTTCCAGGGTTGGGGGAGAAAAGATACAAAATGAGCCTGGAGTATCTTACAGTGCTAAGGCTTCAGTTCATGGGGAGGTTATTTTGGTGGGTATTCTGGAAATTTTCTCTGTCCTTGTTGTTAATAAAGCTACAAGAGCATCAGACTCCCAAGTTTATCATGTGATGGAAACTAGGATTAGGGGCTTGGAGTTTGAGAGACTTTGAGCTTTGATTATTTGGTTCTTCTCTCTTTCTACTTTCCTGAGGTTGGTGGAGGACAAAGAAAATTGAAAATTTTGAGAGTAAAGGTAAACTTCTTCAGGCCAGTTTGATTCAGTACCAATAAAATATGTGCCCTTGTCACTGAGAAAAGATTTGGGATTCACCAAGTCAGAACAATAAAATCAAACATTTGTTACTCTGTTAATGTTTATAATTGTGACTACAATTGTTTTCTGTCAATAAAAACAACCCACTCAAAGAACAGAAAGTGATCAAAAAGGACTTGGTGCTTTGACTCTTGCTTGGTCCTTTTTTACACTCTTGTCAGGACTCTGCCATTGGCCGATAGCACAGGCACTGGAAAATACATCCACAAGACTTCTTAAAATCCTCCTCCTTAAAATTGGTTGAATGTCGTGCCCTAAGTTTTTGCTTCTACTGCAGGTAATGCCAGGAAGCACTCTTGTTAAATTCTGCCTTTATTATAGATATGTCCTTAGTTAATAGCAAAGCTTCTAAAAACCGTGTAATTTACAGTTCATTTCATATAGTTTCCAGTAGTGATAAGGAAATCTTTGTTTCCAAAGAAATTCAAATTCAGAGAATAACACAAGATCATATTTATAAACTTCCCATCGGTATGAAATTTGCTGTTTTATCTTTTGTCAGTAGGAAGGTCTGGGCAAAGGCAATTAATTTAACTGTCTATACTGATTTACTTTTTATGAAAAGCATTTATCTCAAGGGTGAACGTATGTCTGTGATAGCACAGCCTCTTTGGCATGCTTTTGCTTTCTTTTTTAAGCATGAGCTATGAACATACACAAATGAGAATTATCCAAAAGAATCCCAATCTAGAAGATTCCCACAGGGGATGGTGGTTCCCTGACAGAGGTCAAGCCATCTCGGATTCTCCTTTTTGGGGTAAAGGAGTTTCATCACCTGGTGGTGAGAGAATGGGTAGTTGTTGTGTAAAGGGAAAAAAATTAATAACTTGAGTGGAGGTTAAAAAAGAGCTCAAAAGTGCTGAAGGATTTCTATTGGTAGAAGCATCTCTAGGGGAGAAGGCTGGAAGATGGAGACCAAGCGGGAGGAGGCTAGGCTCACCTCGTCCCATGAATACAACTAGGTAACTTTCAAATCATCCTAAATTCCCCAGAAATTCACCTGAAAACTGACAGAACAAATGCCACAACTAAAGGTAGAGAAGAGAGGCACCTTGGTGACTCTGTTGAATGGAGAATTTTTTTAATGTTTATTTTGTTTTTGAGAGATAAAGAGAGTGAGTGTGAGTGGGGTAGGGGCAGAGAGAGAGGGAAACAGAGAATCTAAAGCAAGCTCTGTGCTGAGAGCAGAGAGTCCAACGTGGGGCTCAAACCCACAAACCGCGAGATCGTGACCTGAGTCAAAGTCAGATATTCAGGTGACTGAGCCACCCAGGAGCCCAGGAGGAGATGGTGAGATTTATTCCTCCAAAATAGAAAATGACAAGGCCATAGCCAGAGATCTAATCAAAACATATAATGATAATATGTCTAATCGAGAAATTAAAGTAATGATGATAAAGACACTCGCTGGACTTGAGAAAAGAGTGGAAGACATGGGTAAGACCCTTAACATAGAGATAATGAATAACATAACAGAGAGTTCAATAAACAAAATGACAAATATGCTTGATGCAAAGAACAGCATGCTAGAAGAGGTGGAGGAATTAACTAATGACATAAAAGACAGAGTAATGGAAAGTAATTAAGCCAAACAAAAGAGAGAAAAAAAGAATTATGCAAAATGAGAATAGATTTAGGGAACTCAGTGACTCCATCAAACGTAATAACATTCCTATTATAGAAATCCCAGCAGAAGAAAGAGAAAAGGGGAAAGAAAATTTATTTGAAGAAATAAGCTGAAAATTTCCCTATGCTGAGGAAGGAGACAGATATCCTGACCCAGAGTGCACAGAGAACTCCCATCAAAGTCCACAAAAGCAGATCCATGGCAGGACATATTTTGATTGAATTAGCAAAATATAGTGATAAAGAAAAAAATTCTCAAAGGAGCAAACAAAAGAAGACAGTCACATCAACAGAAAATCCATAAAGCCAGAAGGGGATTTCAGCAGAAACTTTCCATGCCAAAGGGAAATGGAATGATACATTCCAAGTACTGAATGGGGAAAATCTGCAACCAAGAATACTATATCGAGCAAGCCTGTCATTCAGAATAAAAAGATGTATAAAGAGTTTCCCAGACAAAATTAAAGGAGTTACTAGACACTAAATCAGCCCTACAAGAAATATTAAAGAGGATTCTGAGTGGAAAGAAGAGACCAAAAGTGGTAGTATAAAAGTAAGAAACACGAAAGCAGCAGAAATGAATATTCCTGTAAAAATCAGTCAATGAACTCACCAAATAAAAGGATTCAAAATGTAATAACATATAACTAAAACTTGGGAAGGAGAGGAGTAGGGATGGGTTCAAACTTTAATGATCATCAACTTAATATTGGCTGCTATATGCAGATGAGGTTATGTAAAAACCTAATGGCAACCATATATCAAAAACCACTAATAAGTATGCAAAATAGTGAGTAAAAAATCCCAATATATTGCTAAAGAAAAGCAGAAAGCCATGAAAGACAAGAAAGAATAAGAAGAAACCTTCAGAAACAACCACAAAACAAATAATAAAATGATAATAAATACATATCTGTCAATAATTACCTTGAATATAAATGGACTAAATGTATCAATCAAAACATAGGATGACAGAATGGATAAGAAAACTAAAGCCATCTGTATTCTGCCTACAAAAGACTGATTTTATACCTAAAGACAACTGCAGATTGAAAGTAAAGGGATGGAGAAACATCTATCAGGCAAATGAATGTCAAAAGAAAGCTGGATAAGGTATACTTTTATCAGACAAAGTAAACTAATACAGAACTGAAATAAGAGACAAAGAAGGGCACTCTATAATAATAACAGAGACAATCCAGCAAGATAAACAATTATAAATATCTACGCACTCAAAATAGGAGCATCTTTATATATAAAACAGTTAGCAATGAACATAAATGAACTAATCAATAATAATACAATCATGGTAGGGGACTTTGACACCTTATTTACATCAATGGACAGATCATCTACACAGAAAATAAACAAAGATACAACGCCTTTAACAACACACTGGAAGAGATGAAGTTGACAGATATATTAAGAACATTCCATCCTAAACAGAAGAATACACATTATTTTCAAGTGCCCAAGGAACATTCTCCAGAATAGATCACATATCAAAACAGTCTTCAACAAATTCAAGATTGAACTCATACCATGCATGTTTTCTGAGCACAATGCTATGACTCTAGAAATCAGCCACAGGAAAAGGTCTGGAAAAACCACAACTACATGGAGGTTAAATAACGTGCTCCTAATAATAAAGCCATTAACAAGGATATAAAAAAATTAAAATATATGGAAACAAATGAAATTAAAAACACAACAGTCCAAAAACCCTAGGATGTAGCAAAAGTGACTCTAAGAGGAAAGTTTATAGCAACATGGGTCTACCTCAAGAAGCAGGAGAAATCTCAGACAACCTAACCTTGCACCTAAAGGAGTAGAAAAAGTAAAACCAACAAACCTAAAATGAGCAGAAGGAAGGAAATAATAAAGATTAAAACAGAAATAAATGACATAGAAAGTAAAAAACCAAAATGATAGAACATTTCCATGAAACCAGGAACTGGTTCTTTGAAAAGTCAGCAAAATTGATAAACCTCTAGCCAGACTTATCAAGAAAAAACAAAGAGAGAGAGGACTAAAATAAAAAATAATCACTAATGAGAGAGGAGAAATAAAAACCAACACCACAGAAACGCAACCAATTATAAGAGATTATTATAAAAAAGCATATACCTAACACTTGGACAACCTGGAGGAAATGGACAAATTCCTAGGAATATATAAACAACCAAAACTGAAACATGAAGAAATAGAAAATTTGAACAGACTGATAACCAGTAAATAAATTAAATCAGTAATCAAAAAACTCCCAACAAAGATCTATGACTAGAGAGCTTAACAGTCCAATTTTTCCAAACATCTAAAAAAGAGTTAATACCTGTTCTTCTCAAATTATCCCAAAACATAGAAGAGAAAGGAATAGTTCTAAATTCATTCTATGAGGCCAGCATTACCCTGATATCAACACCAGAGAAAGATACCATTAAAAAAGTCACCTACAGTTCAATATTTGCAATGAACATAGATGTATCAATTCGCAACAAAATATTAGCAAATCAAATCCAGCAATACATTAAAACAATCATTTACCATGGTCCAGTGAAATTTATTCTTGGATTTCAGGAGTGGTTCCATATTTGTAAATCAATTAATGAGAACTATCACATCAATAACAGAAAGGATAAGAACCATATGATCATTTCAATAGATGAAGAAAAACATTTGACAAAGTACAACATTCATTCATGACAAAAACCCTCAATAGAGTAGAATTAGAGGGAGCATACCTTAATAAATAAAAGCCATATATGGAAAACACACAGCTAACATCATCCTCAATTGTGAAAACAATGAGAACTTTTCCCCTAATGTCAGGAACAAGGTAAGGATGTCCACGTTTATCACTATTATTTAACATAGGACTGGAAGATTGAGCCACAGTAATCAGACAACAAAAAGAAGTAAAATGCATCCAAGTAAGTAAGGAAGAAGTAAAGCTTTCACTATTTGCAGATGACATGGTACTATAAATAGAAAACTCTAAAAATTCTACCAAATAACTGCTAGAACTGATAAATGAATTCATTAAAGTCTCAGGATACATAATCAATGCACAGAAATATCTGTTGCATTGCTATACAACAATAATGAAGCAGCAGAAAGAAAAATTAAGAAAACAATCCTATTCACAATTTCACCGAAAATAATAAGGCACCTAGGGATAAACCTAACCAAAGAGATGAAAGATTTGTACTCTCCAAAAACTATAAAACACTGACAAAGAAAATTGAAAATAAAACAAAGAATGAAAAGATATTCTATGTGCATGGATTAGAAGGACAAACATCGTTAAAATGTCTATACCACTGAAAACAATCGACAGATTTAATGCAATCCCTATCAAAACACTAACAGCATTTTTCACATGACTAGAACATACAATCCTAAAATTTGTGTGGAACTGCAAAAGATCCTGAATAGTCAAAGAAATCTTGAAAAAGAAAAGCAAATCTGGAGGTATCACAATTCCAGATTTCAAGTTATATTACAAAGCTGTGGTGATCAAGACAGTACAGAAAAACACAGGCACAAAAACAGACACATAGATGAAGAAAAAAGAAGAGCAAGCCCAAAAATAATCCCACATCTATATGGTCAATTAATCTTTGACAAAGCAGGAAAAACTATCCAATGGGGAAAAGACAGCCTCTTTAACAAATGGTATTTGTTATAATAACATATAAAAGAAAGAAGTCGGATCAAGGGCACCTGGATGGCTTAGTTGGTTAAGTGTCCAACTTTGGCTGAGGTTATGATCTTGCAGTGTGTAGGTTTAAGCCTTGCATCAGGCTCTGTGCTGACAACTCGGAGCCTGGAGCCTGCTTCGGATTCTGTGTCTCCCTCTCTCTCTGCCCCTCCCCTGTCCTTTATCACTGTCTCAAAAATAAACATTCTAAAAAAAAAAAAAAGTTTTTTTTTAAAGGAAGGAGCTGGATCACTTTTTATACCATACACAAAAATAAACTAAAAAGGGATTAAAGATCTAAACGTGATGCCTAAAACCATAAACATCCGATAATAAAGCATAGGCAGTAGTTTCTCTGACATCAGCCATACAAACTTTTTTCCAGACAAGTCTTCTGAAGTGAGGGAAACAAAAGCAAAAATAAACTGTTTGGGATTTCTTTAAAATAAAAAGCCTCTGCACAGCAAAGGAAACAATCCACAAAACTAAAAGGCAACCTACAGAGTAGGAGAAGATATTTGCAAATGACATGTCTGATAGCTAGTATCCAAAATCTATAAAGAATTTATGACTCAACACACAAAAACACAAATAATCTAATTAAAAATGGGCAGAAGACATGAACAGACATTTCTCCAAAGAAGACATCCAGATGTTGAACAGACATATGAAAAGATGCTCAACATCGCTCATCATCAGGGAAATGTAAATGACAATTACAATGAGATATCACCTCACAGCTGTCTGAATGGCTAAAATTAACAACTCAGGAAACAATGCATGTTGGTGAGGAGGCAGAGAAAAGGGAACCCTCTTGCACTGTTGGCGGGAATACAAACTGGTACAGCTGCTCTGAGCAACAGTTTGGGGGATCCTCAGAAAGTTAAGAATAAAACTCCCCTATGATCCAGCAATCCAACTACTGGTATTACCCCAAGAATACAAAAATACTAACCCAAATGATTATGCACCCTGATGTTTATAGCAGTATTATTTGCAATAGACAAATGATGGAAATAACCTGTGTCCGTGGATACATGAATGGATAAAGAAGAAGTAATAAATTCAGCCTCACCCTCATGTCCCAAACACCTCCCCAAATCCCCACCCCCTAGACACCATCATTGGGGTTAGGTTTCAGCTTATGGGTGTGGGAGGGACATTTGAGACCATAGCAGTCAGAGATGGATGATGTCAGAAAGTGTGAGAACTAGGGGGAATCCATGGCCCCAAAAAGTACAGTTTAATTCATTACTTTACCTTTGTTTTGGATATTTGACAATTTTTCATTAAAAAGTACACATAAAAATGAATTACTCATTTTTTATCAGTCTTTCCCAAGAATGGAAAAGTTTCCAAAGAAAGGGGAAAAAAGAAAGATCAATAGAAAATAAAATGAAAAGGAGACAGATACAACGTCGTCATTGTTTAACAGGCTAATTAATTTTCTGGGAAGAACATTAAGGGCTAGAAAATACAAACTAGGCACAGCAGGCAGGTGCCGCTCAGCTGGTTTTGACATCACTTGGGCCTTTGCCAATTTGATGGATCTAGATCATTAAAAAGCCAGCACTATGCATCCTCCAACTACAGAAACATAGGGAAGGGAGCCTCCTGTGTTAAATGAAATGATGTGTCTTTTAGACAAACAAGGCAATATCCTTATGAGGCTCTTCAGGTTTTGCCCTAAGTACTTCCCAAATGAACCACTTTGTTCATGCTCCAAGCTGGATTTAGCCCCAATTCCAGACAGAGGGAGCTGCCCAGTGCAGGTCATGGGGACGCTCAGACCAGGCTGAGGCAGATGTCCTCAGAGGATGGTGACCCAATGCAGTTTTTCCAAGGGGCACTGGGTTCACTGGGCTCACTGCAGTCTGAGGAGACCTTCTGAATTCCTCAGCCCCTGGGGCTGGTTGGGTAATCAACTCATGTAACTTGAGACCACACTTCCCTACAGAGTTGTCTTCTATACACACACACTTCACATGCTGGACACACAGATGGATGGGAGGTGCAGGAACCAGTCGATTCTATGAGGGTCTTAGTGAACCTTCCCCGTGAGAACCGAGAGTGACCAGCCCTGGAGCTGAGGTTGGTGCACGGGCAATAGCTCCTCACATTGCTGGGAAAAGAGGGCTTATTCATGTTGGGTTTGGATGGTATTTATGTTCCTGTGCGTTCATCACAGGGCGGCCTTGTTTTCATCTTAACCCATCTCCACCACAGCAAGGCCTGTCGGTGAGTCTGTGGCTGGGCCCCACACTAGGCTGATGTGGGTCACCAAAGGGCCAGGCCATGCTTTCCTCTCTGCTAAAACGTTGGAGGGGAGGGTCGAGCTCATTTCAAGAATGGAAAATTTCTGTCATAGAATGATCACCAGTTTGACCTCCTTGACAACCAATCAGATGAGGTCAGAGTTGACTTTGTTTTGGAAACAGCCTGACTTTGTCTCCCCATTCAGGTAAACATGCGCCTCTCTGTGGCAATCGATTCACACCACCGTGAGGAGAAATAAATTAATCCCATATCCTCACACACCGCTCTTAAAAAGGCACAAAGGTAATGTTATTGGCTTAATACTTTCATAGAGATACTGATGGCTAATGTGAAATCAAATGTAACACGTTAGCGACCAACAGTTGTTCATGAATAAAAATGTTTGCCCAAAAACTAGGCTATAAATCATAGATAAAAGCAATAGGCTGCTGTTGTTTCTGGAAATTGCAACAGCATTGAAAGGAGCAATTCTTTACCATAGTTCCCAGGAAAAATGCCAATGGATTGCGTTAAATGTGCCCAAATCTTGACAACATCCTATCTTTACACCACATGCATTTCTAAGTCTTTGTGCTACACAATCTTATCTACAATCCTTTCCTGTAATTGGCAACCACTGGAGCCAACCATGGCATCATCTGCACATAGCAGTGTCTATAAACATGGCTTCCCCATGAACAGTGAAATGTCTTCCAGGTTCCACCCTTCACCAAAGATGGCCCTGACAGCCTTCCATCCAGAGCATTACCGTGACCCTTTGCCCAAACAAAAGGAAGGCTTTAATTATAAATCAAAGATGTTGAATAAGACCTACAGTTGGTGTGCAGGTCCTTAATTTAAACTGTATCTTGGCCCGTGTTGGAATGCCCATGTTGGAAAGTGCTGAGGTGTATATCCAGGCATCCAGAGTGATAGGAATTTTTCTAAGCAAATTTACCTTTTCTTTCTTCCAACAATTGTGTGAGCAGGGACATAACTCTGAGGGCTATTCAAGTGAGCCTTCTGTTAACTAGCAACCCACAATTGTTACCCTTCGCATGTCAATAATTCCCCAACCATCCCAGCCCGGATGTTAAAATTATTAATATAAAGGTGACTGGGGTTTGGGTAAAAATATAAATAAGAGGGACATTTGCAGGCAGTTCTCGAATTGGCTGTGATTCCTCAATCAAATCAGCACTAATTACTATGAGAACAAGGATGTCCCACATGACTGTAAAATGATTACAATGAGCAGGGCACCTGAAAACCAGCATGGCCACATCCATGGTGGGGATTCCGAAAGCAGGTTTCCTTACCTTTACTCCACCAGTCTATGCTCTCTGGAAATTCTTGATCACCTGGAGGTATAGCTGGATGCCAGGTTGAAGACAGCTGATCTAGCCTCTGGGGAACCTGGAAGTGAAGTCCGCTGCTCAAGGTTTGAATCTCAGGTTGCCTTTCATTTCCCTGTACTCTACTCCTTATGAAATTACCTATGCCCCTGACATTGTTGTGTGCATTGTAAAATCCACTTGTGAAAGTCTTTCCTTCCTGGGTCACTTGGGCACTAGTTTTCTAATTTGGAAAGTGGGTTAATCGTGAGTGTTAAATGCAAGAGTCAGAAGGTTGAGAGGAGAGGTCTGGGATGGGCTGGGCAAGCCTCTGTTTTATTACCCCCTGGTTGAGTTAGAAAGTACACAGGATGAAGACCGTCAGAAACCAAAGGATCCTCAGAATATGACTGTTGTATTAAGGGAAGCATTATTAATTCAGGGAGGTGCCTCAGTGGCTCAGTCGGCTGAGTGTCTGAGTATTGATTTTGGCTCAGGTCATGATCACAGAATCATGGGACTGAGCCCCAATTTGTGTCTGCACTGAGTGTGGAACCTGCCTAAGGTTATCTCTTACTCTCTCTGTCCCTCTCCCCCACTCACACTCTCACTTTCTCTCTAAAATTAAAAAAAAAGTAAAGTATTATTAATTTTTAAGTTAAAGTAAAACATTCTGCCAAGGGCTAAAACTGCATGACCAAAATGTAAAAAAATAGTTGAAAAAAGGGATCGTTGTAAAGTTGGATGTTCATTCAAAATCTCCTATTCTATGACTTTGAGTGTTTTGTGTGCTTTTTCTCAGATGTGAAGCCTATCTAACGTTCAAATATCAGGTCTTTTCAAAATATCTGCTCTAACTGCTGATTTTTGTCCTTTTGACCATTCCTTGAACTCTGTGATTAACCATTCATAACTCTTCCTTTCTAAATTCCACAAATGTATTTGAACAGAGGAGAAATGTGTGTTCCATATTGGAGATACTGATTCATTCAGCATATTTTATTTCCAATCAGCTGACATGATGACGATGTCTCAAAGTCAGGCACGGTGCTGGATTATACGGCATATTCCCTACATTGCCTTTGACCACTATTGGGAGGTTGTTACTTTATTACTAGTTGTTAATGGATACTGATATATATTATTCTTGGTTAAGATTTTTAATGGATATTTAAAATCTGAAAAAAACTCTCAATAATAGAGAAAACACTGAGATTTTAGTCTCTACCAAGACATGTCTAAGTTTGTAATATTGGCCTTTCTTTTAAGGGATAGGAGATTATGGGGCTATCACAGATTAAGCCCTGAATCTTCATGGCACTGTATCAAAGATGCATATTTTTCTCATGTTGTATGTCTAGTTCAGGTTAGCAAGGCATGTTCTGCTTGGTTACTCAGGTGCTGAGACTAATGGGCAGCCTTCAACCTTTATTTTTAAACAGTTTTATTGATACAAGAAGACCTGCATGTATTTAATGTATATAATGCCATGAGTTTGGATATGTATCTTCCTCACCATCAAGGTAACAGATACCTCCAACACCTCCCAAAGCTTCCTGTGTCCCTTTGCTTTGGTTAGTTGGTTTGGTGTGTGTATATGTGTGTGTGTGTGTGTGTGTGTGTGTGTGTGTGTGTGTGTGTGAAGAGAACACTTAATACAAAATCTACTCTCTTAACAAATGTGAAGTACACAATATACTGTTAACCACTGGCATTGTGCTGTACACAGATCTCCAGAACTACTCAACTCCTGCAACTGAAACTTTATATCTTTTGAACAATCTGGAGGTGTCACCCTTCAACATATAGTGCTATATTTTCCCCAGCAAAAGAAGAAGGGACGGTGAAATAAAAAATCACCTGTGCTCTTAATCACCTCTTGACTGCCTTTTACTTGCTGCCTTTTAAGCAGAACTAGAGCCATATCATCTAGTATAATGGCAAGGGGGCTGTGAGGGTTTATTACTTCCTAGGAGGAGAAGAGAATTGAACATGGCGAGCTCTAGTTTTTATGACCATGTAATTAAATGCTAGCAATCTACAATAGTTTTGATGGAAATACATTGGAATTATTTCAGAATCCATAATTCTTCCCACTGGGAAACGTTGTTTAGGATAATAATAGTCGACTTCTTTGGCCCCTTGATTACAGCAGGTTTCTTTCAGTCAAGAGCTCCTAAGGATGCTCAGTGCTCCCCACCTGTGCTACCCAGGTAAGTACCCCTTCAACTCATGCAGAAAGAGGGGTCCATAGAGATGTGGGGGCTGTGTGTCATCAGGTCCTTGCTGTAGCAAATAAAGGATATTTTCAATGTCTGTTTTAAGCCAACATATCTTCATAATAGGCTTTGTGAAAAAAAAGTATTCAGAAGAATAGGAAATCCCAGATTAAACCAAGTTCACCAGGGTTCCTAGAACCATTAATATGCTAATGGATGTTCTGGCCCATTAACTCTTTTGGAGGCTATGTTATGTTAACTGTCTGTAAAACACTTTATTTGCAGAGCATCTAGAAAGATCAGTGTGATCTCTTCTTTGCTGAACTCTTGGATGTCCACTACCCCGAAAAGCACATAATAACAGTTTTATAATATGACTTTCATGCTTGCTTTGAACCCCGTGGGATGTTGTCACCTTCAAACAATGCTCTCTGGTCCTTTGGAATTCTATGTGTTCTTTCAGGAGTGTTAGCTTTGTCTCAGCTTTGTATCACAGACGTCCACCACAATCCCTTGAGTTGGAAAATTCCCACTTTCATTCATACACTTGAGTTTCAACTCCACTTTACAATAAAATTACCTGAAAACCTTTTTAAAAACCTGACTCCACAATTCCTCTCCAAAAGTTCCTGACTTAATGGATCTGACTGAATAAATAATTGTGTCGATTATATCTCAAGCCATGAAGGCTGTTTATTGGATAGAGCTAATGCATGTCTGGGCACCTGGATGGCTCAGTCAGCTAAGCATCTGACTTGGGCTCCAGCCATGATCTCATGGTTCGTGAGTTCAAGTCCTGCCCTACATTGGGCTCTCTGCTGTCAGCATGGAGCCTATTTCTGATCCTCTGTCCCCTTCTTTCTCTGTCCCTCTCTTGCTTACACTTTCTCTCTCTCAAAAAGAAAAAAAAATTAATTAAAAGAGAAAAAGCTAATACATGCTAATTATCCGGGATAAAATGCAAACACAACAGAACACACCCATAGTCCCCCACCTTCAGGTTAAATGGCACATGAGATTTTGATGTGTCTCCCTCCATTTAAAAAAAATTTTAATGTTTATTTATTTTTGAGAGAGAGAGAGAGACAGAGCATGAGTGGGGGACAGGCAGGGAGAGAAGGAGACAGAGTCTGAAGCAGGCTCCAGGCTCTGAGCTGCCAGCACAGTGCCGGTCACAGGGCCTGAACTTGTGAACCACAAGATTATGACCTGAGCCAAAGTCAGATGCCTACCCGACTGAGCCACCCAGGCACCCCTACCCTTCAATTTTTTTAATTATGCATTAGTTTATTCAGGCCACATAGAAAAAATCGTATGTATACTTTGTGCATGCTTCTAACTGACACCATAGCTTATGATTTTTGCTATTTCATTTATTTCTCTTTTTAAAGATCATTTGCATGGGGTTTGGATTATTCAATCAAAGTTAATAATTTTTATATAATTATTTATGCACTGGGGCTACTTATTTAGCATATACCATAAATCCTTGGTTTGCAAGCATGATTTGTCCCAGAAACATACTTGTAATCCAAAGCACTGGTATATCAAAGCAAATTTCAAAAACCATTGGCTCAATTGTAAGCATGTGACACTTGGCATCACATAGGACTCATTCTGCAAACGTTGCTCATTTATCAAGTTGAAATTTATTAGAAATGTTTGTTCATCTTGCAGAACACTCCTAGAACAAGTTACTCATAATCCAAGGTTTTATGGTATCTTAAATAACAACATCGTGATGGCCTTCATGTGAATAAATCTGCTTTGGGACACTGAGGAAGTAAGTCATCAGCATGGACTGAGGAAACTGTCTCACAGGACTGCCTTCATTTGAAATCCCTCACTTGAGCGGCAAGTTTGGGGTCCAATGGGCCACTCTCATTTTGGACCAACTGGCTAACTATTTGGGGATATCCCATAATCACCATCAAGTTTGCTACTTTCTAGAATAACTCACAGAATTCAGGAAAGTGCTGTGCTTACAATTACAGCCAATGGAGGAGATGCCTACAGGGAAGTTGGGAGGGGTCCAAACACCAAGCTCCCAATTGTCCCCTCCCAGGAAGTGCCAGATGCCAGCATGTCCCAGAGCAAGTGAAACTACACACAGGGAAGCTCGCCCAAGCTTTCAATGTCCAGAGTTTAATTGAGACTCAGTCACAACTGTCTGCCTGGCTGAACCTTCAGTCTCCTGTCCCTCCTGGAGTTTTGGGATAATAGCTTTAGTCTCCAGTTCCGGCCGCAGTCAGAACTGATATAGTGAGTCTCAAGCCCACATCAGAGATCATAGTATTTGTCCCTTTCTGGGGACCAAAGGCCCCAGGAAAACAAAGATACTGCAGTCAGGTATGCCATTCCAAGCATCAAGACCACCTCCCAGGAGTGAGGGCAAAGGATTTTCTTTGGGGAAAGGTACTTTTTTTCACTACCCAGACACAGTCCTGCTGTGTAGCCCAGATCAATCACATCCCATTTCATGGATGTTTGTGTCACTGTGCTCAGTTAGCATGTTAAGTTTTGACAGTTTTCAGTTTTTGTTTTCTGAATATGAATGATGTCGAGATAATCCATAAGGCCCACCTTTCACAGAATGTGGCAAATGTTGGGCCTCCCTTCTAACCACTCTAGACCAAGAACAGGCAAGCCTAGGTTAAAATCTCCAGGCCCACAATTTTCCTGGAGAAGTTAAGAAACTTCTTCAGGACTTTTTCAAATATAAAAGGAGAATCATATCCATTTCAGATCGCTATGGTGAGGCTCAACCAAATCCCATTTATATGTTACCTAATGAACTACCATGACATCTTGGGTCATTAACAAGTAGCTCTATAAACCCCTGTTCATCCCCTTTTTTGATCCATTTGTCCTCAGCCTTGAGCTTTCCACAGCTCACATGGTCTCCCAAGTAGACATCAGCACCTGGTCTTCCCCAAACTGAAAGAAGGAAAATACTCATACAAATAAAATCAAATTCATTTTTAAAACTTCCAACTTTTAGGACACTTCCAGCCTTCTAACAATGTTTAATCTAGAGATCATGAAAGAAGAGGGTGGTAAATTGTTCCTGATGGCTCCCGTGTGTCCCAGGTTAAGTAAAGGTCACTCAGGGAAGGGGTTATGGAGAAGGGCAAAGGGTGAGTCCGCATAAGCATGTGCTCATCAGCGATTCTGAGGTGAACGTGCTTTGATGTTAGAATAATGATAGTGATTTTCCAGAAGTGAATCTTTCCTCACCTGGAGATTACACAGACCGATTATAGCTGAACGCCTGTGGGACCCATTCCAGTAAAAACGCGATGACAATAATCCTGAGAAGAAATGATAACTTAGAATTGTACAGTGAAAAATTTGGCATCAAAAGAGGTGCAATTTGCCATTTCATTCCAAGAGCTTTGTTCCCCTTTTGAGTGAAATAGCCAAAGGAGACCCAAACGAAGGAGAAGCAGTGCTGTTGTCATTTTTATGAATTTCCTACTCCACTTACAATTTGATGATGTTACCTTTGATAGCATCCTCAGGTGTCTTAACAATGATAGTTAAATCTCAGAAGTTCAAAAGAAAGACACAGTTCCAATCATCTCTTTCAGCAAAAGAAATAACACAGACTACTCTGGCAGTAGAATAGTAAAGCCAAAAATGGGCCAAAGGTGCTTTATGAGATGAAGCATTATAGTCATTGAAATCACAGAAATTGATTCCATAAGATACCTTGAGTTCAGGTAGACCAGCCCACCATACTGGCATAAGCTTTGTGACGCTGCCCTGGGGTGCACTGCAGCCTAAGTACATCGTGTTTGCAGATGTTTTTGTCATCCAGTTTGCAGATAAGATGAATTTGGAGAGCCAAAGAGAGTTCTTCAGAGTTATGTCAACCTATCCGAGAGTGGATTTTCCCCTTTCTACTATTCTCTGTTCATAATATGTTTATTGTAACTATATAACCCACACATCACAGAACTCCAATATTCTACAGGACCACAATTTAGGATATACATACTATTGGCCAACAGAATCTTTGAGAGTTTCACAAGGATGTGGACTGGCTTTTTTTTAAGAATGCTCATTGCCAGCTACAGGTTGGATGGCAGGATATGGGTGCTGCCACCATGAGGCACAAAACCATGGAGCTTGTGACTCAAGATTAATGTAGAGTCCAGCGTTCCCAAACACCCTTGTAGGTCTGATTCCCTCCAGACAGGCAAATGGGACCCATTTCTCTTCTTCCTTAGAAAGCCGAGCTTCGTGTATCTTAGCACAGTCTATATTATATCTGGAATTCTAGCTGCAAAGGATTTGGGGAAAATCCTTTTTACCTTATTTTTTAATGTTCATTTATTCATTTTTGAGAGAGAGAGAGAGAGACAGTTGACAAAGACAGAGAGAACACAAGTAGGAGAGGGGCAGAGAGAGAAGGAGAGAGAGATTCCCAAGCAGGCTACGTATTGTCAGCACAGAGCCTGATTCCGGGATCCATCTCATAAACCATGAGATCATGACCTAAGCCAAAATCAAGAGTCAGAGGCCTAACTGACTCAGCCACCCATGTGCCCCTATCCTTTTTACCTTTTAAAACACTTTCATACATGAAAGTTTATAAAACAAAGAATGAGTTGGAGATGAAAACCGAATGCAGTAGACAATATTTGCAGTCTGTGAGCAGGACTGTAACCACTTTCGAAATATCAAATACACTTATTCCTCCACACTCCTGAATCTTATTTCAGACGGGCACAGGTTTTAGGATGATAATGACTTTCCCTCAGCATTTTGAAAATGTATTATATTATTTCCCCTGGAGGGAAAATATAATCCTTTTTGTTGGCTCTGGCATTCCACTCTTGTTTGTTTTTTTAATAATGCAGATATTTTCAAGATTTTATTGCCTGTAATGGCCCACTGGCGCTCTCTAATGTTTCTGGGTAGAGATTCTATTTTCTCGGATTTGGTTCAGCATTTGCTGGGTATCTTCAAACTTAAGATTCACAAGTCTTTGGTCGTGTAAACTCAGACCCTTTCTCTTTGAAGAGTGCCTGTCCCCTTTCTCCAATCTCTGTCCCTCAAGAACTCCTGTTTTATGTGTATCAGACAATCTGATTATATCATGTATTTATGGAGGAATCTATTTCTCTTCTTCTGACACATTCAGTTATTAAATCCTATGTTCTCCCCATATGGCCATTCCCTTCAGGGAGTCCATGGCCTTTCAGGCACATAGACATATGTTTCTTTATTAGGATCCATTTCTGTACATGTATCTGATGTTATATTGTTTCTGGAATTGCTAGAAGCTGAGGTGGGAAGAGATCTGGTTCACACAGTTCTTCTTGTTACAGGAAACGTGTGGTTTTTCACTACTTTAGTTGCTTAACTATGTTTCTCTTACAACAAACACCTTGCTGGGGGTCCTAGGCTAGTTTCTGTTATTGGCAGAGGACTCTTTTTTCCTGAGTAGGCATTTTTAAATATAATCTAGGGCAGGGGCACCTGGGTGGCTCAGTCAGTTGAGCATCCGACTCTTGATTTCAGCTCAGGTCATGATTTCACAGTTTGTGGGTTGAAGCCCTGCGTCAGGCTGTGGGATGACAGTGTGAGGCCTGCTTGGAATTGTGTGTCTCTCTCTCTCTCTTTCTGTTTCCCTTTCCCTGCTCATGCTTGTACTCTCTCTCTCTCTCTCTTTCAAAATAAATAAGGAAGTTTAAAAAATAATAAAATAAAATATAGGGCAGAAACAAAAAAGTGGGTTTCTTCACAGGCGTCTGAGATGCTTCCTCTAAAAAGTTCCTGCTTCTGGGGCACCTGGGTGGCTCAGTCAGTTAAGCATTTGACTTCAGCTCAGGTCATGATCTCACAGTTCATGAGTTCGAGCCCCACAATGGGCTCTGTGCTGACAGCTCAGAGCCTGGAGCCTTCTTCGGATTCTGTCTGTCTGTCTCTCTCCATTCTCCATTTGCCTTCCGTCTCTCTCGCTCTACCTCAAAAATAAACAATAAAAATAATTTTTAATAAAATAATAAAATAAAAAAATCCTGCTTCCTCTAAGCATTTCCCATCGACACAAATTGTGTTGGTTCATGGCTAGTTAAACCTGTGTGTGGCTGATGGCAAGGCCCATGGAGCCATCAATCTTGCGTGCAGTGATTTAGCGCTTACCTCTCTCAGCTGATCAGCGTCATTAGCTACAGTCGCGCACACGTTTCCCCCTCCTGGCTCTCCCATACCGACAGCCCGATGGCTTGCTTTTCTAACAGAAACCAAGACTATAGACTTTATCATCTGGATCTTCCATTCCTGGTTCCAGACCAAGAAAGCTGAATGATTCTCAGCACAGCCCCACTCAGTTTTCCAAACTAGGTGCAGCTTATTGGCTAACAACGGTTCTGCAACTCAACTTTTGTAGACCATCTCTAGAAGTTTTGTCCATCCCCAGTCTCCCCACCCCAACAGCCGGACTTGGCTGTCACAGCCTTCAATATCCTATTTGGTCTCTGGCCCAGAAATGTGACATTTTTCTCCTTCTTTAATGAACTGGGGCTTTCTCTTCTGCTGGTGTTGTCTGGCTTATCGCTGTCGGTTTATGAAATGAGGAAAATGAGTGAATTCTGTTCTGTATATGAGTAGGAAATGCCACTATTGTTGCTTTGGGAGTTTTCCTCCAGGTTGGTTTCCCAGCCAACACTGAGATGTTTTTCCAGGGAAATGCCCCAGAGAAGAAACCAAGACTTGTTGGAGCTCAGCAGTGAGGTCAGCTTCAGCTAAACCAAAGGACTCCCTTGGCTTGTGGTGGTCAAATCCTTCTGGGCCAAAGCTTGTGGAAATATTTGTGATTCATTGGCTGAGTTGTCCACGACCCCTGGGGAGTCCCTGACAAGCCTGGGTATCTGTCTGTGCACCTACAGCCTCAGAATCTCCTCCATCATCATATCTCTCCATCACAGACATGGCTGGTGGCACGATTCAGCTTGTGTAAAACACACGGGAGGGGTGTGAGTTGATGAAGCAGTTCCCTAATAGTCCTCAAGATGCAGGATAGTTACTGTTCTCATGAGCCAATTCTCAGTGCTGAACAAAGTTATTCCATGGAACAAATCTAGTAGACCTCATCTGGCTCTCACAGTGAACTTGAGCAAGCCACCCAGAAGCCCATGTTGCAGATGGAGTTGTGCCTCTTGCTGGCAATGCCCCTGGTGTGGAAAGCATCTGCGATGGAACAGAAGTTTGCCAAGACTTTTCTTTAAACTCACTTCCTAGTCTGTCTTTGAGATGATAGTCTTAGAGCTCCGGATGGGGTGATCCAGCTTCCCATGTAAGGGCTGGACCAGTCACAGCAGGAGAATTATGTGGACAGGTTGGAACCCAAGATGGAGGGGACGTGACACAGGCTACCCAAGTAATACCTGAAATCCCAGGACAAAGCAGTCTTTCCTCTCTCTGAACAGTCTATCCATCTGCATCAGTGACCTAAAACTTGCTCTCACCCCTGATGGTCCTCGCTGGGATCTTCCCATCCAGGAGCACCCACCACACCCACAGGGATGTTGGAGGCCTGAGGAAAACATGGCACTATGTAAGTTTCATTTACAATTGGTTCACAACTACTTTGTGCAGCGATCTGGATAGGTAGAAGTGAGTTTCCCATTATTTTCAAGCGAAAAGGTGCTTTATATAAAGCAGGTGTAGAAAGACCAAAAAAATCCCAGACTCTCAACCAATAATGATGGCCCCAAAAAGCAATACCAAAGGACTCCCTTCTCTCCACTTTCTTTTCCAATTAGGTATTCAGGAAAAGCTCAAACATGTCACTTTTGAGAAGGCCTCATGCTGTAAGTCAGAGCTGAAGAGGAGACTAAAAATCAGGGCTAAGATTGACAGAGTAACAGCCCAAGGCTTCCGAAAGAAAGCTTCCTCTCACACAGCACCTTAACGGAGATAGTTTCCCCTGCTGAATTTTGACACTTTCTAGAAGATCATGTTAACTTGGAGAGATTTCAAAAGGCAATTATGAATTTCTCTAAAATGAGCTTAGGAATCAGCAGAAGGCATCGTGCCTTATAGAGAGTTTGAATTGAGAAGGTAAAGTCTCATCTCAAAAGACACTGGCTTGTAAGCCAGAATTATGATTCATGTACTTATAATTGGCAGTGGTACTTTCTTCTGTTTTTTTGGTCACCAATTCATTCATACTGTAAAAACTTCATCCAGTACAGAAATACTGAGGGCTGCATGGAAGTCTCTGCACTGACATTGAGTTACCCCCACCAGAAAAAATTCTGTTATAATTTTTATATAAAGGCTATTTTTCTTCTCCTAGTTTTTTTTTTTTTTTTTTTTTTTTTTTTACTGTGAAGTAATTGCAGACTCACAAGAAGATGCAAAATAGCCTAAGGAAGTCCTGTGAACTAATCCTCAGTGGTGGTATTTTAAATAAGGTTAGTGTATTATCAAAACCAGGAAATGGACAGTATGTAATACAATTAACCTGACCATCGGCGCTAATCAGACTATATCGGTGTGTGTGTGTCCATTTCATAGCTGTGTGTTTATAGTTGTGTGAAATGGCATTACATGTACAGACTCAGAGCCACCGCAGAAAATTTTCTCCTTTTGTACTTACATCAGCTCCCCTTCCTGAATCCTTAAAAGTGACTCATCTGTTCTCTGTCTCGATATTGTTGTGATTCTGACAATGTTCTACAACTGAACCATACAGTATCCATCCTTTCCATATTAGTTTTGTTCCTCTGAGGAATGTCCTAGAGATCCATACAGGTGATTGGGTGTATCAATAGTTTGTTTTCTCATTACTGTGGAGTGGTATTCCTTTGTGTGGATGTTCTGTGCTTTCAGTATCCAGTCCCCATTGAAAGACATTTGGGGTGTTTCCAGTTTGTCATTATTACAAATAAGGTTGTTATTACCAGAAATAAACACAGGTCTTGAAGTGGATTTCAGTTCTCATTTCTCTAAAGTAAATAGAGCGTGATTGCTATGTCCTACGGTAAGCTTAATTTATTATAATTTTATAAGAAACCTGGGTGGATCAGTTAGTTAAGTGACTGGGTTTGGTTCTGGTCATGATCTCACAGTTTATGGGTTCAAGCCCCACACTGGACTTTGTGTTAACAGTACAGAGCTTGCTTGGGATTCTCTCTACCTCTCTCTCTCTCTCTCTCTCTCTCTCTGCCCCTCCCTTGCTCGTACTCTCTCTCTCTCTCTCTCAAAAATAAGTAAAATAAACATAGTTGTACTGTATTCTTTTCTTTTGCCATCTTAATGCATGTGCATGCTATCTGATCATTATTTTACATTACATGTACCTAATAGCCTACCATGTCGAACATCTTGAATGTGTCCATTGCTATTTATATAACTGTTTCATCAAAATGTTGCTGTAAGTGTGGGGGCATTTTTCTCATCAGATTGTTCATTTCCTTACTGTTGAATTCAGAGTGTTCCTTCTCCATTCGGGATATGAGACCCTTGCCTGATAATGTGACTTTCAGAGAGCTTCTCCTAGCTTGTGTCTGTCCTTTTAATTTTATTTTTTTTTAATGTTTATTTTTGAGAGATAGAGTGTGAGTGGAGAAAGGGCAGAGAGAGAGAGAGAGAGAGAGAGAGAGAGGAGATACAGAATCCAAAACAGGCTCCAGGCTCTGAGCTGTCAGCATAGAACCCAATGCAGGGCTCAAACTCAGGAATGGCGAGATCATTACCTAGGCTAAAGTCAGACACTAAACTGACTGAGCCACCCCGGCACCCCTGTCCTTTTCATTTTCTTAACAAGGTATCTCACAGAGCAGAAGTCTCATTTTGGTGTAGTTAGGATTATATTTTTCTTTCCTCTATGGTTCATGTTCTGGCGATCATGTCTAAGAACCCTTCACCTAAACTCAGGTCACAGAGTTTTCTCCTCTGTTCCCTTATAAAGGTTTTAGAGTGTTTCACTATAATCCATCTTCAGGCAATTTTTACTTAAGTCTGAAAATTCTGTTTCTTCTCTATTTCATTTTTATTTAGCCTATATTTTCTAGTTATTCCAGCACCAAAACATTGCTTGTGAGCCTTTTTAAAACTTTATTTATTTATTCTCAGAGAGAGAGAGAGAGCACAATCAGGTTTTGCCCTTTCAGCACAGACCCTGATGCAGGGCTTAATCCATGAACCATGAGATCATGACCTGAGCCGAAATCATGAGTCAGACACTTAACTGACTGACTATCCAGATGCCCCACTTGTGAGCCTTTCTCAAATCAGTTGGCCATACTCACTGGCTATGTTTCTAGACTTTCCCCTCTGTCCCATTGACACATGTACTCTGGTCTCTGCCAAGGTCACACTGATTCAACTGTCCTAGCTATAGAGTGAATTTGGAGACTGGGTAATGTGACTCCTCCAACTTTCTTCTTCTTGGTTTCAAAACTGCATTTACTAATCTAATTACTTGGTCTTTCCATGCATAGTACTAATATTCACTGGGAATAAGTGAATGAAAAGCAGATGAGACACATTATACACAAACCAGCATGGCTGTAAACACACAAGTCAACGGTCTAGTGTTGTTGACCATGAGGAGGAATCACAACCCTCCTACACTGCAGGCAGGGATATAAGATGCTATTTCCACCTTAACAGACTGGCAGCTTCCTAAAATGTTATGCATATAATATGATCCAGTAATTCTGCTTCTAGATATTTTTCCCAGAAAAATCAAAATACACATTGATGCAAAGTCTTATGTGTGGATGTTCAAGACAGCATAAATGTGGAAAAGAATCCAAATGTCCATCGCCTGGTGAATAGACAAACCAATGTGGCAAGTCCATGTGATAGACTGCCGCTCACCAATGGAGAAACATGTAGCCAGTGATGCGTAATACAACATAGATGAATCCCAAAAACAGTATGCTACATGAGAAAATCCAAGCACAAAAGGTCATGTATTGTATGATTCCACTTATAGAAAATGTCCAAGAAAAGGCAAATTTATAGAGATAGAAAAGAGACTCATGGTCGTCCAAGTTCAGGTATGTACGGCACACCTCCATGAAGGCCTCAAAAACCCATTGATCTCACTCCAAGAAAATAACCACAACTAAATTTCCCTCCCCAGTTTATTCAGTTCTGTGTAGTTAGTTTTTGTTTTGTTTTATTTTGGCTGGATCTGGGCTTAGCAGTCTGATTTTGACAAGTCTGTCTGCTGCTACCTGGAAATCCTCGCTGGTACACTTTGAAAATGTTCTAAGCGAGTTAAGTTGAGACTCCTTTGCAGTCATTTGTTTGAAGTACAAACAGTTCAGTCCCTTCTACAGGGAACTCAAGCTGTCCCTTGCTTAAATCCTAAGTTGTAGCTAGAATGTTGCAAATACACAAATTCTAGCATCAGGCACACCACAGAGGTTTAGGCAAGCATCAGAAGGAAGCAGAAACTTGATAACAAGACTGAACCAACTTATTATAAGAACCAATAATATCATCACAGAAGAGAGTAAAACTCCTTCCTAAGTAGAGTACATATGATACAGAGTTCTTTCACAGGGGGTTGAGAAATATTTCTACTCTAATAAAAACATGCTCTACAAAGCCAGGCACTGACAAATCGCTGAAGCCTTCCTATAACATGTGCAATTAAACCTTTTGGAAACAGGTAAATTAACCAAAATAATATTTTCTCTATCACAGATAAAAGCAGGAGGGGGATTGTTGAGAATTGTCTGTCATATATGTTTGTTTTATCAGACTACAAAAGTGTGTACATACATATAACACCACTTCTGCACCTTAATAACTATGTAAGCAGAAAAGAAAATCATTGACTTGACCACAGATACAATCACTCTACAAAATGTAAGAAGAACAAAGGTATATTAACTTATAATCAGTGTTTCAGTATATAATCATACATGGTAATAATCTAAGTATTCCACAATATCCATTAATTAACTCAATGTAATGTCATCACTGGGCTTATGGGTACTATGCATCTTGAAAAGTATAATTAGACACAGTACAAAGCAGAGTAGCTGTTGCCAAAACACTGGTCAAAATTACACTTCAATGAAGCTGAATACAAATTGGTATTTTCTGATCATCTTCAAAGGTATCTGGTAGCAATGTCCTCCTATTCGATCAGTAAGTCAATATGAGTAGTTAAAGAAGATTGAATTAACTAGTCTCTTCATGGGAAAACACATCCAAGCCTTCTAAAAAGTAAATATTGACCCAAGAAACAGCTATTTTTCCTTTTCTTTAACCAAGATTATTAAACCAGTTCGTTTGTGAAAAGTTTCATCTTAATTATATGAATTAGGATTTTCAGATCTAGAATTATTTCTGATCCAGAAGCATTTTTTAAGTCTAAACATTTTAAAGAATGAGTTTATTTTTTTTATTTTTCTGGCATTTGGGAATATTAGATTTCTTTTTTTTATGTTTATATTTTTTTGAGAGAGAGAGTAGGGAAGGGACAGAGAGAGGAGTAAGACAGAGAATTCCAAGCAGCCTCCACACTGTCAATGCAGTGCCTGAAGCAGGGCTAGATCTCACAAACTATAGGATCATGACCTGAGCCAAAATCAAGTGTCACATGCTTAACCAACTGAGCCACTCAGGCGCCCAAGGGAATATTAGATTTCTGTAGGCATTTGCTCATCTCCACAAGCCAATAAGAATAGAGCTCCTGTGAAGTAGTAAATGATAATTTATTGATAGCCTCGTAAGTTATGAAAACACACTGTGCTCACACAATGAGAGATAAAGGCCTTTCTTATAGGCAGTCACATGGACAGACAGACACACAGAGAGGTTACAGTTTCAGGTACCCACTGTCAGGCCTGGGAAAAAGTAAACATAAACAAAAGAACACAAAAAATTGCCAGGTCAGTTGCCAAGGACAAGCTATCTTTCTGAGTACATAATTCCTAAGTAATTTTATCTCACAAAGAGATACACAGACATTCAAACAAAAGATAAAACAAACCAGCATTTCCTGAATAATGGAAACTAACTCACCATCATCTGTCTGACAAAGATCACCAAACCATAAAACCAAGTTTCCAACACTTACTATCTTTTATGAGATATAATTTCTTGGCTATGTGAAGTCAGAAGCAAAGATATAATAATGTAAATCAAAAAATTAGATACTCAGCAATGTTAAGATTCAATTCCCTTTTGGTGGCTCAGTTGGTTGAGCATCCGGCTTCAGCTCAGGTCATGATCTCACAGTTCGTGGGTTCGAGCCCTGCGTCGGGCTCTGTGCTGACAACTAGATCAGGGCCTGGAGACTGCTTCGGATTATGTATCTCCTTCTCTCTCTGACCCTCCCCTGCTCGCACTGTCTCTCTCTGTCTCTCAAAAAATAAATTAAAAAAAACATTAAAAAATTTTAAAAAAAAGATTTAATTTCCTTTGGAATTTATTCTTGGAGTCCAAAGGGATATGCCTGGGCTTTTATTACCATAAAGTTCAATTCTCGATCAACAGGTCACGTGAATCTTCTTGAACATCTCAATAGGATCTCCAAAAGTGGGAAATTGTCAGTTTTAAAAGGAAGAATTTTAATCTCATATAAATATAAAAAGAACGTTTCAAAAATGTGTTTCAGTTTCCTAATTACTGAGAAGACAAAATATTAAAATCAGTTCAAAGAGCACTTGAGGAGATTAATAAGGCCGTGTTAATGTAAGACACTTGGATAAGGTATAAAGCTGGTTACTATATTACAAGGTGATGAACAGCAATCTTTATAGTTAACTGTTCCACTAGAATGCAATTATTTGCTTCTCTAACATACAACAATCTATGCAATAGAAGACCAGAAGGACCAGGGTGCCTGGATAGCTCAGACAGTTAAGCATCCCACTTCAGCTCAGGTCATGATCTCATGGCTTGTAGGTTTGAGCCCCATATCGGGCTCTGTGCTGACAGCTCAGAGCCTGGAGCCTGCTTCTGGTTCTGTGTCCGTCTCTCTCTCTCTGCCCCTCCCCCACTCACACACTCTTTCTAGGTCTCTCAAAAATGAATAATCATTTTTAAAAAGTTAAAGAGGAGCAGAAGGAGCAATTAGTTATGCCCAGTCTTACTACATGAAGATGCTTCCCAGAAAAAGAAATATGTGAGCTTAAGGATGATTAAGTTCATAGTGAACAAATTATAAGGGGAAAAGACATTCTGGTCCAAAAGACCTCTGTGAGAAAAGACCTAGTCGTGAAATTCATAGGGTATTTGTTCAAATGGAAAGAAGTGGGCAGGGAGGAAAATAAGTCAATGAGCCTGATCAAATAGATCGGACATGAAAAATGAAACAAAGTGGATTGCTTACATGGACAGTGGAGATCTTTTAAGATCTGGCGTAGCTTTAAAAAGATGGCTCCGGACAGGAACATCATTACCCACAATGGCAGAGCTGGGAACCCCAAGGCTCCTTCCCTCCACCAAGGCTATGATTCAGTCATCAAAACCTGTCCAATTCAACTGTTTTGAAACTTGGGGATTTAACATAAATTTGCAATAATCAAGGGGATACCTAATGAAGGAGTCACTGAAATTCTGTAAGAGAGCATTGTGGCATTCTAGTATGATCTTAGCATCCCTCAGTCCTCAGCTCAACAGGGGTCATGGAGATGCTGCCTGGATTCCCAGTGTAGATGTCTGGCACCACAGGGTGATCCATGGACCCTGTTCTCAAAAAATCATGTGGTTTTTTTTTTTCTTTTTATCTGTCTGGAGGATGGTTGAGGGATCCGCTCATGGTTTTGTCTTTCTTGTACTTGCCTCAGAACTTCCTCAGGCTGTCATGGTCTCCGAGGTGGTGTTTGCCAAAAGTATTTAAAAACAAATACAGTAGTAAAAGCCAGCTAGGGGAAAGGCAATAGCAGACAGACCAAAAAGTCAAGAAAGGAAAAGGCTGGAGAAATAGATACACTAAGGACAAAAGATTGGAAAGACTCCCACTTACACTGGGGAATCGTGAAGGCCACACAGATGCCCTGTGGCTGGGTAAGTGCTCAGAAAAAAACCCAAGAAGACACTAAGTTTTCACCTCTGGCTGACCTTTGACCTCTGTGCAAGCAGGAAGCAAGGACTAAAATTGAATTGTAAATGCCTGGACCAAGTGTTGAAGGAGTGTTTTAAGACAGAGCCAAGCTGCAAAAGCCAGGAATGAGTTCTGGCTCTAGACATTCAAGGACATTTCTGTCCAACAACTAAATGACCAGGGAGTCTGGGTGGCTCATTAGGTTAAGTGTTTGACTTCCAACATCAGCTCAGGTCATGATCAGGTTCATGGGTTTGAGTCTCATGTTAGGCTCTGTGCTGACAGTTCGGAGACCGGAGGTTGCTTCAGATTCTGTGTCTCCCTCTCTCTGCTCCTGCCCCACTCACATTCTCTCTCTCTCTCTCTCTCTCTCTCTCTCTCTCTCTCTCTCTTTCTCTCTCCTTCTCTCTCCCTCTGTCTCTCAAAAATAAATACTAAAAAAAAAAAACCCTAAATGACCACTAAGTGAACAGAACAGATCTTTCAGTTTCCATACATGACAGAGAATATAGTCTTTATTGAAGAATTTATAAAAGCCACTAAACAAGTAAACAACAACCCATAACAAACAGCAACAAAGAGGGGCACTTGGGCAGCTCAGTGGGTTGGGCGTCTGACTTCAGCTCAGATCATGATCTTGTAGTTCATGAGTTTGAGCCCCACATGGAGCTCTGTGCTGACAGCTCAGAGCCTGGAACCCACTTCAGATTTTGTGTCTCCCTCTCTCTCTACCTCTCCATCTCCCCTACTTGTGCTCTGTCTCTCTGTGTCTCTCAAAAATAAACATTAAAAAAAGCTAAAGAAAAAAAAAACAAAACTCAGAATATAATGTCTCACCAAAGAATATCAATAAAGAAATTACACACACACACACACACACACACACACACACACACACCCCAAATGGAAACTCTAGAACTGGAAAATGTAATGACCAAAATGAAAATGTCACTAGAGAGGGTCAATGAGAATTTATGTAGAAAGGAGAAAGAATCAGAACACTTAAAGATACATCAATTGAGACTATCTAGTCTAAGAAGCACCGACAAAAAAAGAATAAGAAAACCTGAACAGATCCTAAGTGATCTGTTGGATACCATCAACTTTATGAATATCCACACAATGGAAGTCCTACAAGGAGAGGGGAGAGAGGAAGAGGAAGAAAGAATATTTGAAAAAATAATGCCTAAAATGTCCCAAATTTGAGGACAGACATGAATCTTTACTTCAAAGAAGCTTAACAAACTTTATCTAAAGGGTAAACTCAAGGATTTGCTGTCCGAGACCTATTATAAACAAACTTTTTAAAGATAAGGACAAAGATAAACTCTAGAAAGTGGCAAGAAAGAAGAAATTATCATGTAGAAGTGATCCTAAATAAGAACAGCATATATTCCTTATCAGATACCTTGAAGTCCAGAAGTCAGTGTGATAATATATTTAAAGTCTGTATGAAAAAAATTTAAAAGTAAAAAAGTGTCAGTCAAGAATTTTAAATACAGTGAAAATATTCTTCATAAATGAAAGTGTAATTAAAACATTCATGGATAAAGAAAAGCTGAAGAACTCCATCACTAGTACACCTGTTCTACAAGAAATACTGAAGACGGCCCCCTCATGATGAAACATAAGAAGGTTAGACAATAAGTCAACTCCCTATGAAGAAATTAAAAAACAGCCCACTGATAAAGATAACCATATAATGAAATGTAAAAATCAGTATTACTCTGTACATGATTTGTTGTTTCCTTTTTTAAAGATTACTTCTCATTTAAAAAAGTGGTCTCTATTATTTAAAAGGTAGATGTGCAACACAGTATTTATGAATCCATGTTTATGGGAATGGAATTACAAAGATGCAGTTTGTGATAATAACAACAGAAAGAAAAGTGGGGTGGTATAAGAACCGAATTTTGTGTAACAGTGAATCTACATTAATATTAATTCAATCTAGATTGTTAACACTTAAGAGATTAATTGTAAACCCCAGAGTAACCACTAATAAATCATTAAAAAAAATTTTTTTAAATACAGTAAATAAGGGGTGCCTGGGTAGCTCAGTCAGTTAAGCATTCAACTTCAACTCAGGTCATGATCTCACAGTTTCTGAGTTCCAGCTCCATGTTGGGCTCCTTGCTGACAGCTCAGAGTCTGGACTTTGGATTCTGTGTCTTTGTCTCTCTCTGACCCTTCCCCACCCATTCTCTCTCTCTCTCTCTCTCTCTCTCTCTCAAATATAAACATTAAAAACAAATAAAAATACAGTAAATGAAATAGGAAGGACTCAAAAGAGTACACCAGGAGAAAAAATAAACATAAAAGAAGGCAGTAATCGTGTATATGAGAAGGAAAGACAATGTAAGTTATGTAGAAAACAAATAACAGAATAGCAAAAGGATGTCCTTCCTTATCAGCATTTGCATTAAATGTAAATGGATTAAATTCCCATATTAAAAGATAGAGACTAGGGGCACCTGGGTGGCTCAGTTGGTTAAGCATCTGGCTTCAGCTCAGGTCATGATCTCACGGTTGGTGGGTTTGAGCCCTGCATCACACTCTGTGCTGACAGCTAGCTCAGAGCCTGGAGCCTGTTTCAGATTCTGTATCCCCCTCTCTCTCTGACCCTCCCCTGCTTGCACTCTGTCTCTCAAAAGTAAAAAATAATAAAAAACATTAAAAGTTAAAAAAATAAAAGGTAGAGACTAGCAGAATGACTTTAAAACTAGTATCCAGCTATATACTGTCTACAGGAGATTTCAGAGATACAAATAGGTTAAAAGGTAAAGCATCGGTAAAGATATTCTATGTAAGCAGTAACTGAAAGAGATCTGAGTTAGATACTAATATCAGACAAAATAGATTCTTGTCAAAAATTGCTACAAAGAAGGACATTATATATGGTAAAATGTTCAGTCCATGAAGACTGTAAAACAATTATAATAATATATGTACTTAACAACAGAGCCCCAAAATATCTGAAACAAAAATGGACAGAATTAAATGCAGAAATAGGCTCTTCTATAAGAATAATTATACACCTTAATATCCACTTTCAATACTGGAAAGATCCAAAGTGCTCTATCTCTAACTTTCAGTGGAAGCAAGGTATGTACTTTTGTGTTAAACTTATATAATTTGTGGTTGGTTTGTTTTTGCCACCATAAGTCTAACACACCCTAACAATGTGGGCATTAAGAAAGAGGATATAAAATAACTGGGTGAAATGAATATAGCTATCTTAGAAAGCAACTCTAGGTCAATAGAGTCAATTTTCTTTTATAATTGATAGTGATATTGTTGATTTTCCTGTGCTTCTTGGGATAGTTACACAAACACATTGAATGATTTAATATTTGTCTCTCTTCAGAGGGACCTAGAATGCTTGAGCAGGTAGGTTTTTGAAAATCAAAAATCTTACCTTGGTTTTATGCCTAGATGATAGGTAAATGTCATAATAAAGAATAAAAAATTAAAATCTATTTTTTCCTATCCCAAATACAACTTGAACTACCTATGTAATCTCGATTCCTTAGTGTTTCCCTACTTTCTTTCAAGTTTGAAACAATGAGCAACAGATCAATGATAATATACAGACCAGACTTCCCTCGCTTCTTGAAGTTCCATGTAACTGATCACCTCACAATTTTCTTGCCTGCCTGGAATTAGATCACTATATCAAAGCATGCTAATGGCACCTGCAAATAGCCTGGGGCCATGTCTGGTTCTGTAGAAATGACAATCAACTGGAGTCTCTCTGTCTCTCTCTGTCTCATAACATCTAATCATACACACATTATACACAAGACCACTGGTGGGAAACAACAAATTCAAGTACTGACTGTCCTCTCTCATTAGAACACCAGCCTCTGAATTTCCTCTTTCCATACTCTAAATACTAAATTCAAGAAGGTAGGAAACTATGTAGCTCAATTTGAAAATAAATCTTCAGAGTGGCCCACAGAAAGAAGACAGGTCATTTAAGTTACACAAGGTATCTTTAACAAATATAATTTTGTTTGAAAGTAGTATGTCTCCTTTTAATTGGCACTTCTTTGAGTTTTTTTGGTTTTATTGTTTGGAACTCTGTCAACAAAAAGATCAAGTCACATGACAGGGACAGAAGGAAATAACTCAAATACTAAACACTACAGGAAGTATAGAAGTTGGAATTTAAATTCTTCTCAGTAGCAATAATCATTTCCGGTCATGCATTTATATCTTACAATTCTGCTTTTCCTTGGCTTAAAATGAGGTGATGTTACTCTCATATTTTTTAACTGGGTTGACTATGACTCTAGAAGTCAATTTCAGTTTTAAGTGTTCAAAAATCTTGTGTGATTTCATAAATAGGGCTTTCCTGCTCAAGGGTAGAAAAACTGTTTAGAAGTCAGGACAAATTAGGAAGATGAAATTTAAAATGATGGCCAGGAAAGAAGCAGAATTTTCCTCTTAGGATTTTGGGTCTTTGGTTTTGGTTTTGATTTTGGCCTGGGTTGTTTTTTTGTTTTGTTTTTTGTTTGTTTGTTTGTTTGTTTTTGCATTCTTTGCCTAGTAGAAAAATAAGGAGAGTGGAAAATCATGGATTCTTACTGGAAACCATTTGGGTTTGGAATATCATTTCTTTTTTTTAATTTTTAAATGTTTTTATTTATTTTTGAGAAAGAGAGCAAGGGAAGAAAGGGAGACAGAGAAAAAATACCATTTCAGAGAGCCTTTAAACATGATTGATCCATTGATAGAGTTCAAATGCTTTCAAATCACAGGCTCTACATTTCTGTGCATGCCTCAGCCCTTCCACTGGACTAGAACTTCACCAACAACTCCACTGCAGTTTCCCTTTGGGTTAATGTCTCTCATTCACAAAGAGGGAGTGCAGTTCCGCTGGGACCTAACACTCACCTGACTGCAAGTGCACAAAGTAACTCTGGGAAATGCTCTACTTCTTAGGTCATCTGTAACTATCCATCAGCAGCAATTTCCACCAGGCAAAAACTAAACACTAATCCAAGTTCTTCTTGTCTTCCTGAGAGCTGCCTCCTCTTTTTTTACACAATAGCCTTAGTGTGTATTTACAAGCACCACATCATGACAGGAAGCAGGAAGTTACTGCAAGAAAGACCATAGAGAACTAAAAATCCTAGGAGGAAACCCTTCTCCCTTCCTGGCCACCATTTTTAATATCAGGTTTCTACTTCATGCTGACCTCCAAATACCTTTCCTACCGTTGACCATAAGAGCTCATTTATCATTCTTTTATCACCCACTATTTTTACCTTTCTAGTAGGTTCTGACTTTGTCTCATCAGTGGAACTTTAACCCTTTATTTTAACCAAGAAGGTGAAGCCATATTTTAGTGGTTACCCGTCATGGGTCAAGCATTGTGCTACAACCGGTCATACACGGGGGCCTCACAAGAATCATCTGCAGTAGGAATCATGATCTTCATTTTATAGGTTAAAAGATAAAGGTTCAGAGAGATTACCAACCTGCCTAGGTCACACAACACAATTAGAATCTAAATCTAGCTGTCTCAGACCTTAGATTACAAGTTGTTCCCATAAGACTATTGCCACCTAGACATGTTAAAAACAACAAAAACAAAACAGAACAGTTCTTAATACCAGAACTCTAAGTTTTAGAATTTATTTTGCTTAAATATTTAATACATTTATTTTATTTTTCTGACCCAGAACTGACCCTCACACGATATTATGTTTTCACAGTAAAAGGTGCAAAATATACAAAATGATGTGCAAAAAATAAGAAATCTACTCCTCACTCCTCATTTTTAGCCACCCATTTGACCTTGAGGTCAACACAAAGACTTTTCTTTGAGATATCTATAAACAGGCAATACCAAAAAAAAATTACTCACAAACACAACTTAGTTACCACATTTTCAAGGAAGCAAGAGCAAGAGGGTAGATGGTTTTGCTATCTGGTCCCTGAACTGGTCATCCTTTTTCTCTCTCTCTTTGTCTCTGTCTCTCTATCTCTCTCCCTCTCCCTCTCTATGCCTTGGCTGCTACTCCTCTCTAGTCCATGTGTCTAATGAATTCTGCATATGGGTCATGAATTAGAGCCAATTCACAAAAAGAAATGATCAACAAAGTGAAAAATCAAACCTATGGAATAGAAAAAAAAATTGCAAACCATATATCTGATAGGGGTTAGTATCTTACAACTCAATAGCAAAATAATCAATTTAAACAACAGACAAAAGCCATGAACAGATATTTGTCCAAAGAAGATGTATGAAAGGTCAACAGGTACATGAAAAGATACTCAGTATCACTAGTCATTAAGAAGATGCAAATCAAACCCACAATGAGCTATCACCTTCCACCTGTAAGAATGGCTGTCTTCAAAAGGACAAGAGCTAACAAATGCTAGGCCAAATGCTAGGATGTGGACAAAAGGAAACCCTAACACAGTGTTGGTGGGATGTAAACTGGTGCAGCCACTGTGGAAAACAGTATGGAGATTTCTCAAAAATTAAAAATAGAACTACCATATGATCCAGAAATTTCATTTCGGGGAATATAACCAAGGGAAACAAAAACATGAATTTGAAAAGGTATCTGCACCCCCATGTTCACAGAGGCATCATTTACTGTAGTCAAGTGACAGAAGCAATCCGTCCATTGATGGATGAAAAAAGAAGTAATGGTATATATGTATACTGGAGTGTTACACAGCCATAAAATGTAAAAAGACCCTGTCATTTGTAACAACGTAGATGGACCTTGAAGACATTATGTGAAATGAAATAAGTCAGACAAGTCAAACACTGTATGATCTCACTTACATGTGGAATCTGAAAAAATAAATCAAACTTCTAGATAAAGGAGTCAGATGTGTGATTACCAGAAGTAAGGCGGGGGGGGGGGCAAATAGGAGAATGATGCTTGAAAGATAGAAACATCCAGTTATAAGGAAGTACTAGGGATGCAAGGTCCAGCATAAAGACTATAAAGAATGAAGTTGTATAATAGACATAAAGTTGCTAAGAGAGTAAACTCTAAGAATTCGCATTAAAAGGGAAAAAATACATTATCTTTTCCGTTTTTCTCCTTTTATTGTATTTATATCAGATGGTGGTCATAAGTTTATAACTAAACTTATAGCAGTAATCATTTCACAACATATATAAGTCAAATCATGCTATATGCCTATACTGTGTACAGTGATCTATACCAATTATATCTCAATAAAACTGCAGGGGGGGGGGGCTACAAATGAACCACGTTGTGATCATTACATGGCTCTCTGAAGCCAGCCATGCATACTCCTTGGAGATGCAGAGATCCAGTGTTCCAGCCCAGTTAGGAAGGTTGAGGTCATATATTAAGGCTCCTAAGCTTCTCAAATGCACCTAACATTTTATTGGCTCACACATAGATGCATCAGCCACATTCTTCTTGATTCTATCCAAAGCTAGGTAACTCCTTGTGTAACTTAAAATATAACCTGTTGAAGAGTTATATGATTTTTTAGCAATACATTCCAGAATGTGTCTGTACTTTCCAAAGCACATTTACTACAACCCATCCACAACGTTGAGGTGCCCGGTTTTAAGAGAAAAACAATGATTATCAGCAAGGTGACATTTCAGTGGGAAATCCAGTTGTAAATACAACAAGCACATATATATTAAAATGGAGAGTGACAGAGCACTTAACAAGCATCAATTCACACACGACACAAACACCCTAAGACATCTCATCCTTCAATCACAATATATCTTCATTTGATGAAGACTATTTCTTGGTAAATCCAGTGTTAGACTATATGGCATTGTCAAGAAAGCTCTGAAGGATGGATGGCCTCAAATAGACGTCTTTAACTGATGAGTGGATAGGCAAATTGTGGGATGTCCATACAACAAAAAGTTTTCATCAGTGCAAAGGAATGGGTACTGGTACACACGACATTATATCTGGATCTTGAAAGTCTCATTCTAAGTGAAAAAGCCAGTGTCAAGAATTATCACATTGCCTGATCCCATTTCTATTAAATTCTAGAATAGACAAATGCAGAGAACTAGAAAGCGTAGTGATGTTTGCAGAGGACTGAGGAAGAGGGTGCAGGGTGAGGCAGGGAGCATAGAGAGTGGGTGCTAAGAGACACTAGGTTCTTTGGAGAATGATGGTAATGTTTTAAAATGAGATGATGGGCAGAGGGTACTGGGGTGGCTCTGTTGAGCGTCTGACTTCAGCTCAGGGCAGGATCTCATGGTTCATGAGTTCAAGCCCCACATGGGGCTCTGTGTTGACAGTGTGGAGTCTGCCTCAGATTCTCTCTCTCTCTCTCTCTCTCTCTCTCTCTCTCTCTCTCTCTCTCTGCCCCTTCCATGCTTGTGCTTTCTCTCTCTCTCAAAAATAAATAAATAAATAAATAAATAAATAAATAAATAAATAAATAAAATGAGACTGTGAGGGAGGGAGGGCTTCTTGTTGAAATTATACTTACAACCATTTAATCGTCCACTTTAAGTGGATAGACTACATATATACATTATATCTCAAGAAAGTTAAAACTCATCTTTAATAGTAGGATGTCATGATCATGTCTGGTGGCTCAATTTGCCTTTCAATCTAGACTTGCTAAGGACAATTATGGACTACACCACAGCACATGTTTTCCATCTGTAGGATGGTTAAGAGTTAACTCCCCTTGCTTATTATTATCAATAATGTTGCTATGTATCTATTAGGATAATATCTTCGATTCACTCAACAATGTCAAAACGATTCCAATTGGTCCTGGCTTTCCAATTATCCAAATCAAAAGGTATCTCCAAACATGACCCTTGGTCTATACCTTATCAGTGAATTTTTCATCATTAAATCTGCATATTTCATATCTTCCAGTGTCTTGATGGTCTCCTCTCTCTGGTGACTTTAGGATGCTTATTTCACTGTATAAATGGACTCTTACGTGGTACAGGTGAAGAAGAGGCTGTTTCTTGCAACAACTTCATTTCCTCACAAGAGTTAATTGCCCCCTTTTTTAAGTCATATTCATTCCTTGATGCATATTCAAATACCCCAGGTTAAATTTTTGGTTTTTGGTTTTCATCTACGGAGGTAATGTTTTCACAATTTCTGAGTCTATTTCTGTCATGATTACAAGTTTCAAAATCATACATAGGAATCATTTCTCACTGGTTACATCTGTAAACTTTCCTACCAAATTCGTAGAGTTAGCCTTCTATTATCCAGGAGACCAGTACCAGGAGTGACTAGGTAACGACAGGTCTACTAGGAAAGCCACATGACCATTGTTGGTCCTCCAAAGATGACCTCTGATTTATTTGACATTTGTCTTAGCATCACAGCCAAGACTTCTATTCTTTTTATTCTTGTCCACGTGTGAACTCCTGCACTTGGGTTATAGATTTCATTTTCTTTCATTTTGTGCAGCCACAGCTTTATTTGATCCACTGGCTGATGATATCGCATCTTCATACCACATGCCTGTTCTGTAAAGACATGATTGTTTCCTACTGTGCATTGCTCCAGTTGCTCCACATCGTTAACATCATTCTAACAATCTGCTGGTTTGATTGCCTTCTACGTTAGTGGACACTTTAGTTAACTTTGTCCTCACTTGCCATTGGATATCCAATGAAATCAGGGCCTTCCCTTGTGCTTTACTTCCTCCTTTCCTGTGTCGTAAGTTGTTGACATTCCAGTCTTGATAGCTAGCTTTCTGAATTACAGCTGAGCTCTACTTCTGTTCCTGCACACTCAGTTGGATCTCTCTCTCTCTCTCTCTCTCTCTCTCTCTCTCTCTGTCTCTCACTCACTTATTGATACACTTCAGCATTGTGTCTCCCAAGGAATATTGTTACAGTGACACTTAGCCTTATTTCTGATCCTAATGCTGTAGGATCAAAGGGTGCAATCTTTTGATGAAGTAGTATTTATGTGGGTTTTAATAATATCCTATATATTATTTAGGCCAATGCCTAATTTTTAAAATTTCTCTCCTGATATCAGGATTCCTTTCTTAGGGAAGCAAATGAGAAAGTCAGATCATTATGCTTACTGGTTGCTGGGGTGCCTGGCTGGCTCAGTCATTTAAGTATCTGACTCTTGGTTTTGGCTCAGGTCATGATATTGCAGTTCATGGATTTGAGCCCTGCATTGGACAGTGTTGAGTCTGCTTGAAATTCTCTCTCTCCCTATGTCTCAGCCCCTCCCCTGCTCGTGATTTCGCTCTCTCTCTCTTTCTCAAAATAAATAAATATATTTTTTTAATTTTTAAAAATAGTTCTACACGTCTCTGGTCATCTATAGCCAATGTTAGATTGCACCATTTTATTTTGTATGCTAGCAATATTTTGGATGAATGTGATAACAGGCAATATTTCAGCCCCCATTATATTCTATAGACTTGAAATATTTCTTCCACTTCCAAGCAAAACCTCTCACAAGCTATCCTGAGACTCTACATTTTGGGGTGTGCATGTGTGGGTGTGTGTGTGTGTGAGTTTCAGAGCTTTACTGGTACAACCAGGGAAAAAATACATATTTGAGGGTTTAACTTCTAACATATTTAAGTATTCAGATACAACTCCATATGCTGATCTTTTGAAGTATATATGCCATCCATTCTTCTAGATTAGTGTATCTACAACTTTTCAGCCAAAGGTATAAGACTCATATGCAGATATGACCCCATTAAGTTTGCATGTAGGATTCTAATCTAGAATCCTACATTCTGTCCCCTTAGAATTTTTATTCCACTCCTTCAACTTCAGAAGCCTAGTTACTTGTCAGTCATGGAAGCCCTGAATCATTCAGTTACCACCTTCCAGAGTCTCTGGTAATCTGAGTCTGCTTGGTTGGCACATTTTTCTGATGGACTTTTGGGAAGTGGACATCAGGCTTAGGGAGAGTCTGTTTCCTGAGTTCTGTCTGCTAGGCTACATATATATCTTCTCTGCCGTCTGATCTGTCTTTACCAAATCCGTTTTGATAGGATTCATTTGCCAAAATGTTTGAACTCACTGCAGAATATCCAATGACATTTTTTTTCCAAAGGCATGATTCCTGACAAATCGTTTTCTGTGTTAGTTTGTCCTATTTTTTTTTTCACTGTTTTGGGGCTTTTTCGTGCATTTTTTGCCATTTTTTAATCATCATAATATCAGCTCCGTGCTCCCAATTCTTTTTTTTTTTTTTGAGGCAACATTCATACAACATAAAATCAGTCATTTTAAAGTATGCAATTTGGTGGCATCAGTACATTCACAATACCGTGTAACCTCTCTCTAGCTCAGAACCATCTTCATCGCTCTCCAAGGAGACCTCATACCGTCAACCTCCATCAATCTATGAATGGACACACAATGTGTGGTTTATGCCCATGAGGGGTATTATTTGGCCACCAAAGGGAAAGAAGTACTAATAATGTACCAGCATAGATGAAACTCTTGATTCTTTCTTGATCATTATTCACATAGAAATAGAAGGTCTTCTTGGGCACCTGGGTGGCTCAGTTGGTTAGGCATCTGACTTTGGCTCAGGTCATGATCTCAGGGTCCATGAGTTTGAGCCCTGTGTTGGGGTATGTGTTGATGGCTTAGAGCCTGGAGCCTGCTTCGGATTCTGTGTCTCCCTCTCTCTCTGCCCCTTCCCCACTCGTGTTCTGTCTCTTTCTCTCTCTCTCTCTCAAAAATAAATAGACATTAAATTTTTTCAGTTAAGGTGCACCTGGGTAGCTCAGTCGGTTAAGCGTCCAACTTCAGCTCAGGTCATGATCTCACAGTTTGTGGGTTTGAGCCCCACATCGGGCTCTGTGCTGACAGCTCAGAGCCTGGAGCTTCCTTCAGATTCTGTGTGTCTCTCTCTCAACCACTCCACCACTCATGCTATGTCCCTCTCTCTCTCAAAAATAAATAAAACATTAAAAAATTTTTAATATAAAAAAGGAAAGAAATAGGAGGTCTTCTGGGACCTGGTATTTGCAGAACTTTTGTGTGGAAGAGGAAACAGGCCATGTTCTACTGGCAGGAATTCTTGCCCATCCAAGACATGGTGTGCTCATGCTCATCCCTGGCCAGCATGAATCACCAAGATGGCAGCCTTCTCCTGCCTGGACCACCCTGCTTCTGGGCAGGGCAGGCTCTGTGACTCTGTCCCACCTTCTCCAGAGTCTATGGCCACAGTCGTCAGCACCGCCCACAGCCCTGTCTGACCTCCAGTCCAAATGCCAACCTTTCCTCACACCCATATCAGGATCAGCGCTGATCCTACCGTTCCCGTTTGTGTTTTTGATTAACATCCAAAAGGCAAAGGCGGCAGCGCCATTTTTACTCTGCCATTTAAGAAGTACTCTCACTGAATAATCACCTCCCGTCTAGATGACACCTTCATGTGGCTGAAATATTACCTCCAAGCCTAGACATCCCCCTGCATCAAGGAGGTCATAAATGGCAGCAACTGGACCGGAATCAGACTCTCCTCTGCCTAAAGTTTCCTCTTCAACATTCTGCAGCACAATTTGTAACACCTGGAGAAAATGAAGACACCTGCACCTAATTTCTTCATGTCAGAAGAGGAAGACCAGGTTATGAGGAGGATTTGGTGAAATAATAATGCATGTCAGGTGTGAAGCACATACACATGCTCATTGAATGCTGGACTGAGTGGCACTGAAATGAATTCATGAGCTGGTATTCTCTTCACCAGCAAATGCGTGACTTCCAGATCACCGGGCCAGAGATCCCAAGATAAGGCCCAGTTAGGACAGCACGTCTCACCAGCTCTGAGGGCACAGAAGAGAATTGTGTCACTAAGTGTGTTACAGAAGGTCTGGTGTGCGTGTGCAAATTTGCACAGATGCCAAGGTTATGATTAAGAGAGCATCTGTGCCTGCCCTACGGGGAACTCCCCACGGCCACCTCTCACTGGCCGTGTCACTTCTGGCTGAGAAAAACCACAGTTTCCTCCTTGAAAATTAAGGATGATAACAATCTTAACTCATAGATTATTATGAGTTCTTTATTTTAATTTTTTTTAATATTTATTTCTGAGAGAGAGAGAGAGAGAGGGAGAGAGAGAGAGAGAGAGAGGGAGAGAGAGAGAGAACAGGGGAGGAACAGAGGAACAGAGAAAGAGGGAGACACAGAATCCAAAGCAGACTCCAGGCTCTGAGCCGTCAGCACAGAGCCTGACATGGGACTTGAACCCACAAACTGCAATTTCATGACCTGAGCTGAAGTCAGACGCTTAAACAATTGGGCCACCCAGGCACCCCTCTTCTAATTTTTAAAAAGTTTTTATTTATTTATTTGCACTGAGAGAGAACGATTGAGGGAGGAGAAGAGAGAGGGGGACAGAGGATCTGAAGCAGGCTCTGTGCTGACAGCAGAGAGCCTAATATGGTGCTCGAAGTCATGAACCATGAGATCATGCCCTGAGCCAAAGTCGGATGCTTAACTGACTGAGCCACTCGGGTGGTTAGGAGTTCTAAATGAGACCTGACGTACCCAATGTTTATGCCACACAGAGCGTGGTCTCTGCAAGATAAATGCCTGCTGTGGCATCACTGTGACCCCATACATGAGGCCAGTTTAGCTTTCTAGATAGGAGAGCAGGTTCTGGAAGCTTAGGAGACATCATCCCTGTCCTGGGGAAGGGACATCTCCCATTCTCTTCACACAGGTTAGCCCTCTGGTTTCAAAGCCAGTCTCTTGAGACTTCACTCGGCATCTGTTTTTCTTCCAGCATCTGATCGACTCCGGCTGCCTTGAAAACAAAGGTGCTGAAACAGCAAAGCTGAGCATCAGAATCCAGATCATGGGGATGCTATAAACGGCACAGCCTCAGAAGACAGCTGGCCTCCTTAGACCACACTTGTTCTCCCGCGTAACCCAAATTCTAGCGGAAGGAAAGTGTGTACAAAGCACATGATTCACAACACTCTGACGAGGCGCCTGTGTTCTCTGTGATCTAAGCTCCTCTGGAGCTTTCTTCCTTTCACCTCAGCCCAAACACCTACTTACTGAAAGGCCATAACAACACTCCATTACTCAGAGGAAGTGCTTTACATTTGCAAATCGTTCTGGAAAGCCAAATGAATTGGCATGTCTCAGCTACCACTGTTTTTTTTTTTTCTTTTCCTTTAAGGGTGCTTACCAACCTAAATAGCAAAACAGATCCAAATTGTGACTCATTGCCCCAAATAAACCAGCATCCTATAGAATTCTCCCATTCAGAAAAATCACTTACCCCTCTGCAACTTGTGCTAAATCCAACATAAGTGCCTTAAAAATTAGAACTGAGACCTCTGAAAGCTGACCCCAGATGTTTGAGGTTCATCGCCATGACGTAGGTGCCCACAGGAGAGAGGCAATGTATTCTGCCTAGCAACACAGGCTTAGGTCAATGTCACCATGGACCGTTTGTGAGGTGGGAAAAGGGGCCTCACTTGCTTCTGAAATCAGCTCATGGAAATGTACAGAAGGCTCACACCAGGAAAAGGGAATGGAGGCAACCACCAGTAAGCAAGGCTGAGTGTCTTGTTTGTATCAGAGAGCCTCTGTGTTCCATGTGGAATCTTTCGACTGAAACACTCCTCCCCAACAGCTAAAAATTAGGAAAAACATCTAACACTCTCGGAAATGAAAAGTCTTCTTATGTTCTGATTGTTTTCTCATGTTCTGACTTTTGAGCCACATTTAGCCATATCACCCTGTGCTTTTAGGGCAGGTTGGCACACAGACACATTTAGCACATTACAAACACCGATGGTGTTGGCCGTAATGACTTGTGCATCTTCCCTGCTCCTCACCCGAAAACTCTCTGATCTTCGTCTTCCTCGTTTCTGCTCCCTTTTATTACTATTTATTAATGAGTTTAATGTAATCCCAATGGTACTTGTTTTACAGAAGTATAGTTGGTATATAATGTTATGGTCGTTTCATGTATATGTCCAGAGTGATTGGACAATTCTATGCATAATGCTTGTATGGCCGTGAGTGTGGTTGCCATCTGTCACCGTACAAAGTTACTACACTATTTGAATATATTCCTTATGTTGTACTTTTCTCTTTTTTGGGGGGGAAGGGTTAACGTTTGTTTATTTTTTGAGACAGAGAGCAAGTGGGGGAAGGGCAGAGAGAGAGAGAGGGAGACAGAGGATCTGAAGCTAGTTCTGCACTGACAGCAGTGAGCTCGAAGTCACAAACTATGAGATCACAACCTGAGCTGGAGTCAGATGCTCAACCGACTGAGCCACCCAGGCGCCCCTATGCTGTACTTTTCATCCCTGTGACTTATTTATTTTATAAGTGGAAGTTTATACCTCTTAATTCCCTTTACTTATTTTACTCATCCCCGCCCACTGGGCAACCTCCTGTTTGCTCTCTGTATTTATGAGATTGTTTCTGTGTTTTGTTTGTTTTATTCTACTCTCATTTAAATCTCTGCCTTTGAACAAAGCCTTCTTGCTTATGTCTATGACCCTGACTTCCAGCTCGGCCCCAAGATGCCGGGTGATCACATGTTTCTGGATGGATCTCGGAACCCCCAGAGAATTCCATCTCTAGCCATCCACGGGGAACCGGCCCTGGTCCCTGTCAGTGAGTCACCCCAACTACTTGTTGCCCAGGAGCTCTGATGAATCTCAGCCTCGTGAACCGGAATCCGTATACACCTCCTGAGATCGGCATGGCAGCACTGGCTTTGGAAATGGTTTTCAAGAGTCAGAGAACCTGGCCTGTAAGGACTTACTCAGAAGGTGTGACATTTTTCACCCAGCAATGCTGCCTGTTACCTCAGGAAAACTTGTCTGCTCTCAGACTAACAAAGAGTACTTCAGAGCACTGCTTCTGTATGGTAGAGATCCACAGCCCCTTAGAAATTCCCCTTTCTCTGCAAATAAATGATCTCTGAGAACTCTTCTGGGCAATCCCTGGAACATGAGATCCATCCCCGACTCGGGAAATACTCAAACAGCTGTCCATCAGCAGACACACACTTACCTCTCAACCAGTAGTCAAACAATGGCCAATGCCTATTTTTATGAATAAAGATTTAATAGAATGAATAGAATGGCCACTCACATCAGTACTGTCTGTGGCTACATTCCTACTACACTGGCAGAGATAAGTAGTTGCCACAGAGAGCAGAAGATCCCCAAAACCTAAAAATACAAGTGTCTTTGGGTTTCATAAAAAGAAATGACTGACTATCGCTTAAGACCATGAGCTGGGAGGTTTTTTGCTGATGTTAGTATCTGTTTTTCTCGTAGGGTGTTTCTTCTCTGTTCAGTATTACATGATTTTTTTTTCTCTGAAATTGACTGAGACAGGTAATGGTGAACTTACTAGTTATCTTTTTCCAGAATGGGACTGATCCTTAATGGAAAATGGTCCTTGGGGAGCCTGGGTGGCTCGGTCGGTTAAGCATCTGACTCTTGATTTTGACTCAGGTCATGATCTCACAGTTGTGGGATTGAGTCCTGCATTGAGCTCCATGCTGAGCTTGGAGTCTGCTTAAGTTTCTCTCCCTCTCTCTCTCTCTCTCTCTCTCTTTCTCTCTCCCTTCCCCATACTCCTCCCCTGCTAGCACGCTCTCCTCTGTCTCTCATGTTATTGAAAATGGTTCTTCACATGTTAATATTAAATAAAACACAGTTTGGGGCACTGGGATGGCTCTGTCATTAAGCGTCCAACTTCAGCTCAGGTGATGAACTTCGTTTTGTGAGTTCAGAGTCCGAGCCCCATATTGGGCTCTGTGTGGACAGCTCGGAACCCGGAGCTTGCTTCATATTCTGTATCTTCCTCTCTCTTTGCTTTTCCACTGCTATCTCTCTCTCTCAACTAAATATTTTTTAATTAAATAAAACACAGTTCAATCACAAAGTTATCTGTAAGAAACATCTTAACCTACAGTTCAATCACAAAGTTATCCGTAAGAAACATCTTAACCTGTGGTGATGTATATCACACTATGCAACTAAATCAATTTCATAATTTAAACACTTTTGTTAATATAGAATTTTTAAAATTCTTATAAATGTCAAAGGGATTTAATAATATGAAGACTTCTATTACCTAGTCCTTTCCTTTGAAGCCAATCTTACTCTATGGGAGAACCACCACATGAGATCACCCAGGCCATGCTACTAAGAGGGAGCTATGCACAGTCTACAGGTAAATAAAGCCCTCTAGGGTTTTTTGCAGTACCCAATCTACACAACTGTAAGTGGCAGACCTCTGGATTTCTGGGGCAAATTCACAACGTGTCTGAGATAAACCAGGATCAGACTGCCAAATCAGACTCACACAAGTTATAGATCTTTCCTAGCAACCAAGATTCTTCATACTTTCAGGGGTGCAAGTGACCATGAGGCAAGTGAGGCAGAAATAGGCCTGACCCTGTCTTTTTGGATCTCTTCTCACCACATTGGGCACATCCTGACCCCTGTTAGCATATGAGGTCTCTAAATATGTTTGCGGCTAAATGCTATGGGTGAGAAAGAAAGAGATTGGGGCATGAAACACCTTGGATTTATACTTAACGTATTTATAGGTAACTATTTGGTTTACGTGACACGCTCTGTGTGGTCATGCCTTATAAATCCATAGTCCCAGGTGTGTCTATTGGGAGCCATCATGAACAAATAAATACATTTAGCTCGAAGTTTCCATTCATAGGGACTGTCTTCTCTCCCCAGCAGATCTAATTATTATTATTTTTTTTTTTGCCAGTGAAGCAGTAACTGGGAAATCTGATGGAGTCACTGTCTCCTTTTCCTTGAAGCAACTCCTTAACCCCCACTTTCCAGAAGGCTTCTGTGAGGCCGCCCCAGAGAGAGCAGCCAGGTCGAATCTTCATGCATGACCAGCAGAAGCTACGATCCAGAGTGTCCAACAGCAGGTCAGTATCGGGGTGAAGAGAAACCCAGACCGAGGCAGAGTACCAGGGAAAGACCCGCTCCCTCGCACTTTGTGGGATCTGAGGGCCTCTTTTCAGGGCAGGTATGGTTTCCGATGGGGGCCGCCCGTCTCCTTAGGAGAAGCAGAAACTTGTGACACAAAACACTCAGGACTCTGGAATGACATAGCACCGGCTTCCAGGAGACATCCATCCTCCCAGCTAGAGACCCTGTGAGGATGTTATCTCCTTTCCCTGAGCCACAGTCCACAGGACCATGGAGGGGAGGGAGCTGGCACTCACCATTGGCGAAGGGTAAACAGGTGCTCGGCACCCCCGAAGTGGTGAAAATATTGCCTGTCCTGTAGTTCCCAGTGTTGTCACCACCTCATGCAGGCTTCAGACCAAATAGATAATACCCTGGATTTAGAAATAGACAAAAAGGGGTCACCTGGGTGGCTCAGCTGGGTAAGCGTCCAACTTTTTAACTCAGGTCATGATCTCATGGTTGTGAGTTCGAGCCTCGCACCGAGCTCTGTGCTGACAGCTCAGAGCCTGGAGCCTGCTTAAGATTCTGATTCCCTCTTTGTCCCCCCCCCCAACTCATACTCTCTCTCTCTCTCTCAAAAATGAATAAACAGTAAAAAATTATTTTGAAAGGGAATTGGAGATAACACATTATAACTCTGAATAGGAGACACATAGAGTAGAGATTGGTGCTGCAGAAAGCCTCTGTGGAAAATCCTTAAAATTAGTATTCAGAAGCCTTCCTTCCTTGGGCTCTCCACCTTCAGCATGCATTAGCTCCACCTGAAAAGACTGTGAAAGTCCTTAGACCCAAGCTGCACCCTAGGTCACTCAGTCCATCTGAACTTCCTCACTCAGTCTTTTCTAAACTTCTTCAGATACTCCAGTGGTTGTTATAACACCACTTCCAGAGGTCTGCACGTTAAAAGTAAACTCAATTAGGGGTACCAGGTGGCTCAGTTGGTTAAGCATCTGACTTTGGCTCAGGTCATGAACTTGCCATTCACAGGTTTGAGCCCCTCATTGGGCTCTATGCTGACAGGTCAGAGCCTGAAGCCTGCTTTGGATTCTGTGTCTCCCTCTCTCTCTCTGTTCCTCCCCTGCTCTCACTATCTCTTTCTCTCTCCCTCTCTCTCTCAAAAAGAAATAATGATTAAAATTTTTTAAATAAAAATTTTTAAAAAAGAAACTCCATTAAATAATTTATGTGATACAGTCAAAATTAACAGTGAGGCTGACAGTTTATAAAACAGGCATATGTGATTTTAAGTCATGGATTTCTACTTCATGTTATCTTATTGTAAAATTCTTTTTGTATTTTTAAAAAATGTTTTATTCATTTTTTTTGAGGAGAGACAGAGCGCAAGTGGGAGAGAGGGACAGAGAGAGATAGAAGGAGATAGAGAATCAGAAGCAGGCTCCAGGATCCAAGCTGTCAGCACAGAGCCTGACGCAGGGCTCAAACTCATGAATGCTGAGATCATGACCTGAGCTGAAGTTGGACACTCAACCTATTCACCCACCAAGGCACCCCTTAACCGATCAGTGGCTTAACTGACTGAGCCACTCAGGTGCCCCATGGTATCTGATTTTAAATTAAATATACTCCTAACCACCTTATAGGAGTTACCTAGTAAAGGTAAGATTGTCTTTTGGCAGCTTCAACCCTGAAGTAATTATATCTGGCAGGAATTTAACAGTGTTTATTCTTCCAGAAACTCACCTGTCCTTGAGCCTGAAGTGGCCTTGAGAAGTCTCTCACCCTGCCCTCATGTAGCCCTCATTCCCACATCAGCCCACGCGCACACACATAGGCTCCTCCCAATCTCTCACCGTGCCTTTAACGTGTATGTAGACAGGTGGTATTTTTCCTACATGAGAGCCTAGCAAATAGTTTTATACAGCTATGTTTATTTAAAAATTCTGCCCCATCCATTATTGAATTTAAGAGGACATGATTATTTTCTTATACTTTCACTGCAATTTCTTCGGCACCTTCCAAATGTGCTACTGAAGCAAAATCACATTTCCAATAATGACCATGTCCTGCATGAGTTATGTCACTTAACTTCCCTTCCTGCTGGTTCAGAGACTTGATTGTTTAAATACCTTAGAAATATTATGACTCATTCCAAATTTGGTTGGTATTTATGATAACATCATCCAAAAAATCAGAGCCTATATTCATTTAAAGTACAGTGATTGAATTAGTTGCTTTTCAGCTGAATCATGTGGTATAGATTAAAACATAAAAATAACTGAGGCTTCCTAAATATTTAGTCAGCTTTTTGAGAGTTCTTAAAGGGTTAATTAGGAAAAAGCCTAAATAATTATATTGTTCAGTAGTTTGAGTGCTTAGGACTAAACCAGCTGATTTTGCTCAATTTCAAGAATGGTCTTTGAAGCACACAGTTGAGTGAGTCCCTTTATCATCAACATCCCTGAGCATTAAACTATGCAACAAGGTTTTTTTCTTGGGTAGGGCAATGCTTGTAATATTCCAAATTAAAAGGTAATTTTTACAGGCCCATGAATTTAAAAATTATTCCTGAACTCCTGTCATGCTGTATAAATTATGCTAGGTGAGCAGACTACATTAGTGAAAAATTTCAGCCATACCCGAGAGTAAATCACAGTCTAATGGAGGAATGGAAAATTTGGCAAGCAATGGCCATGCAGTGTGATACATGCCATGTGAGAGGAAGCTCAGGAGGCTGGAGGTTTTAACAAAGAAGCACCTAACTCATTTTGATGGTCCTTGAAGACTTCTGGAAAGAGATATTTAAGCTGAGACTCACCATTTGCAAGTGGATGCTAAGAAAGAAGAAAAATGCATGAATGTGATAAGTAAGTACACGGGGCGCCTGGTGGCTCAGTCAGTTAAGCGTCTGACTTGAGCTCAGGTCATGATCTCATGGTTCACGAGTCTAAGCCCCGCATCAGGGGCTCTGCCTCTATTTTTCTCAAAAACAAATTAAAAAAAAGTAAGATTACATAATTCACAAACTGCATATATCTTGGCAGCAGTCATAAGGGACTCTGACAATTCCTCAGTGTGTGTGTGTGTGTGTGTGTGTGTGTGTGTGTGTGTGTGTGTGTGGTAGTAAGATAGACAAATTTGATTAGCAACGTAAAAACTAGTTTTAACAGTAATAGAACGAGTTGGCACAAAAAATTAGACACATCTATTTCCATAAATGGACCAGAATAGAAAGCCCAGAAATGAACCCACACTCACATGGTCAACTAACTTATAACAAAGAAGGTCAGAATATACAATGGGAAAACTCTCTTCAACAAATGGTGATGGGAAAACTGAACAGCAATATGCAAAAGAATCACACCGGACGACTTTCTTAAACCAGACACAACAATAAATTCCATCCATTAAAATGGATGAAAGACCTAAATGTGAGACCTGAAACCATAAAACCCTAGAAGAAAACAGGCAGTAATCTCTTGGACATTAGCCATAGAGACAGTTTTTCTGAGGGAAAGGAAACAAAAGCAAGCATACACTATTGGGACTGCACCAAAATAAAAAGCTTTTGCACAGTTAAGGAAACCATTAAAAAAGACAACTTAATGAATGGGAGAAGTAAGATATTTGCAAATGATATATCTAATAAGAGTTTAATCTCCTAAATACATAAAGAACTTATACAACTCAACACTAAAATATACCAA
>NC_043701.1:99937467-99945850 GCF_006229205.1 Suricata suricatta | reverse complement strand
TTTTTTTTAATGTTTTTATTTATCTTTGAGACAGAGAAATTCAGAGCATGAGCGGGGAGGGGCAGAGAGAGAGGGAGACACAGAATTGGAAACAGGCTCCAGGCTCTGAGCTGTCAGCACAGAGCCTGATGCGGGGCTCGAACCCACGAACATGAGGTCATGACCTGAGCTGAAGTTAGAGGCTTAACCGACTGAGCCACCCAGGCGCCCCGTATACATGCTTTTGAAATCAAATCTTTCCCCTTTATCTGCATTTGACATTGCTTGCTGCAGTGTTTATTTTGTTTAGGAGCTTTTATAAACTAATTTCGTAGAATACATATTCTTTGTCATGTGCGGTCAATGAAGTCTCTGTTCCATTAGTTTACTGTATATGTAGTTGTTTGACAGATTTCATTAAAAACTTCAAACAAACAACCAAACTCCCCAGTCTTTACAGATGGACTCTGTGTGTTTGGAAATGCCTTAAACACTTAGCCAGTCATTTTGCAACCTTGCCTCAGCCTTCACTTCCTGTTTGCACAGAGCCTGATGATCAACCAAAGATGATATCTTTCTCAGATCCCTCCTGACTATGTGCTCAGCCCTAGACTTGGACAGGGCCAAGAGTTGCAGGAATAGGTGAGGGCTTTTTGAATCCTTTATTTCCCCAACTCTTTACTCCTCAGTCTTTCCTCTCAAGCTTTCACTCAGTCTTTGTTTTCTCTATAGTTGATCCCTGACCCGGGTTTAGCAATACATTTCCACCTAATTGTTTTAAATAGGCAGCCCTGATTAGGCCAATCAGCACTGGGAGAGTTATGTGTTAGGCAAAATAAAGGCAACTCTTTGGAACAAGCCCTTCAGAGACACCCCTCTTCCAGTTGGGTTGAAACAAATATAATCCTTTCTTGAAGAAGAACCATCCTGCTTTCTCCAGGAACAGTTTCATGTACCAGGAATACAGTATATTGTTTTCAAGGCCACTGCTGAACTGAGGTGAGAGGAATGATACATCAGTTAAAATACTACAAAGTTCTCTTCTCCCATTCCTTTTTTTGTCTTGATGTAGTATTCTCCTGGTTGGTGTAAGCTTTTGCTTGAATTCTGAAGTTCTGAGAAAGCTTACTCTTGGAAATGTTGCCACTTAATTTATTGTTTTATGGAGGAATAGACTTAGAGCTCCCTACTGATGTCTGCCTTGAGAGTCTTGTAGAATGAGAAAGTAAGGATGTACCAAAAACAAAAACATTTTGCGTTTGTGAGCGCCCACAAGTTGGTATAACAGAGTGTGCCTTAATGTAAACGATGGACTTTAGTTCATCATAATTTACCCATCTTGGTCCACTATTTGTGATAAATGTACCATAATATCTCAAAAAGTTCACAATAGAGAAATCATGGCAGGTGTAGCAGAGGAAATTATTCAAGATGTTATGGAAGATAATTGCTCAATCAAAGCACAGCCTATTCTTTATTAAAAATTTCCTAATGAGTGTGATGAGTTTTTAAGATAATCACAAACTTACTCAAAATTATGAAATTATAAGCCATCAAAGATGAAGAGGAAGTTTTGCAAGGTTTCTGAAAACAAAATAGGTCATCATAAAGAATTAAATAGTTGGCCAACTCAAAATTTTCACTAGCAACACTATATACTAGAAGACATAAGAGTATTGCTTATAAATTCTCAGGCACCTTAATCTTTAAGATTCTTCACCCAAACGACCAGCGTATTTTGAAGCCAAGATAAACACATCTTTTAGACATCCAAGAACATGTATCTTCCACTTATCACCCTTTAACATAGGGAGATACTTGAGGGAATGATGCAGAAAATAAAGGAATAAGCCAAGATAAAACTCAGTCATACATTAAGGAACGTCCAGATGGTACATTGATGAGGACAAATATAAGAAAAACAGTTGTGAGTAGTTGGAGAGAGAAAGAAGTCCATAGTAAAACAAGACAAAATTGTAGAATTGTTTTAATGAAGCAAAATTATAATATATCAGGGAATAGAGAAAAACTTAAGAAGAAAATAAAGGTAATTAGGGAGGTTTAAATGGAATTCATTTCAACTTTACATCAGGCATTTCTCTATTGGATACATGGTATTGACACACTGAACATGCAATTTAATCTTAATATATTATTAGATTTTAATCAACTTTGAAAATGTAAAAATAATTGTAGAAACTCTGAGATTGGGAATGAGAGAAAAATACTGACATCACTGTTCTACTCAATAGGTACTGAAAGTCTTAGTTTAATGTCAAGGAAAATAATTACAAACATTAAAAAGAAAATAAACTGTCATTACACATGTATTTTTTTAACTTGGATATTTAAATAGCATAGAAAGCTCAAATAAACATGAACAACTCTAGCTAAAGCTTGGTGTTCTTTACACCTAGATCTACAAAAGATGTTGTACAAAATTTTCAGATGACCTAAGAAATAGAGTGGCATCCTGTGTTCACAGGTGGGATCAATATTGTAAAGGTGACAGTATTTCACAAAGTAGTTAGCCATTGAACAACACGGGCTTGAACTGCATGGGTCCACTTCTACATGGATTTTTTTAAATAAACATAAAAACTATACTGTAAATGTATTTTCACTTATAGTTTTCTTTATCTTTTAAGTTTATTTATTTTATTTGGAGAGAGAGAGAGAGAGAGAGCATGAGCAGGAGAAGGGCAGAGAGAGAGAGGGAGAGAGAGAGAGAGGCAAGCACTAGGCTTGTCAGAGCAGAGCCCAATGCGGGACTCAAACCCATAACCCCGTGAGATGACCTAAGCCAAAACCAAGGGCTGAAAGCCAAATTGACTGAGTCACTCATGCATCCCTCTCTTATGGTTCTCTTAATAACATTTTCTTTTCTTTAGCCTACTTTATTGTAAGAGTACCATATATAATACATACCCCAAACATTTGTTCATCAACTGTGTAATCAGTAAGGCTTCTGGTCAATAGTAGGTTATTAGTAGTTAACTTTGGAGAAGTCAGCATTGCATGTGAATTTTCAACTGTAAAGAGAGGGAGGTTGATACCCCCCATGTTGTTCCAAGGTAAACTGTAATATATGTATTCAGTGTCATCTCAAAATAAAATTCCCAGTGCTGTGTGTGTGTGTGTGTGTGTGAGAGAGAGAGAGAGAGAGAGAGAGAGGCAATTGGTAGGATAGTAATAATTTATATGGAAAATAAAAGCATAAGACAAGAAAAAATTATCTAATGAGAAATTCCCTACTGCACAAATATAGTTTACTTGATATTGAACTTGTTCAAAAGCTATTGTAAGTTAAGTCATGACTACATTTTTCTGTAAGAATCAACAAATCAAACCATAGAGGGGTGCCTAGGTGGCTCAGTCTGTTAAGCATCCAACTCTTGGTTTCAGCCATGAACTCACTCATGGTGCATGAGATTGAGCCCCGGGTAGGACTTGTGCACAGAGCCTGCTTGGGATTCTCTCTTGATCTCTGCTCCTTCCCTACTCCATCTCTCTCTCCTCCCTCTCTCTCTCTCTCTCTCTTTTCCCTTCAAAATAAATAAATAAATTTTTGAAAAAAGAATCAACAAATCAAACAATAGAATGGAATGGGCAAATGGGATTGCAAAAATATACACCAGCATAATGGACACTTAATTTACAACTAAATTGGCATGATAGAGTAATTGAAGAAAGCTTTAGCTTTTGTTTAATTCTGTTGGGTGACTTGGATATTCGCAGAGAAGTTCATGAAAACTGATATTTAATTTACACTATAAGAAGTCAGTTCCAGATGTATTTTAAATCTAAATATGAATTATAAAACATAAGATTGTAAAAATACTGTTGGAAATATCTCTTTATTTTAGGCATAGGGAAATATTCCCCAGAAAAGGGGAAAAAAAGCACTAATCATAATGGAAACTATTGATAAATTGACTTTATTAAAAGTAAGGACTTTAGTTTCTTAAAAGACATCATTTAGAGAGCTAAATGGCAAGCCATAGAATGGAAGCGAATATTTACCACTAACAGCAGCATCAAAAGGCTTGTGTCCAAAGTATGAGTCACTTCTGTAAAACCATTATCAAAAACTGATAACCCCAGAGAAAAATGGACAAGAGATACTGGAACAAATGCAGCAAAAAGGGGCCAATGAGCCTGTGAAAAGTGCTCAGGCTCATAACTGAGAATAGAAATAAACACTAAAACCCCAATAGACATCTACTGCGAACTGGACGCGAGTCTCAGGGTCCTGTTGAAGGTTGCTAAATAGGCATGATAATATTTTTTAAATTTGAAAAAAAAAATTTAAGGGCAGCTGGGTGGCTCAGTCAATTAGGCGTCTGACTTTAGCTCAGGTCATGATCTCACGGTTCATGGGTTCGAGTCCCATGTTGAGCTCTGTGCTGACAGCTCAGAGCCTGGAGCCTGCTTCAGATTCTATGTCTCCCTCTCTTTCTGACCCTTCCCTGCTCATTCTCTGTTGCTCTCTGTCTCTCAAAAATAAACATTAAAAAAAAATTTTTTTAATTTTTAAGCCATACAAACATGCAAACCAAGCATGGGTAGGCTCCTGAGTCGAGGGGGTGATGTGCCTTCCGGTCGCCCAGCACAGGAATTCTGTACCCCCAGGCAATACTGTTCCAAAATGAAAGCAATACAGATGTTCGGTGGGAATGATTCATATGGCAATGAAAATAGAGACCAAGATGGTAGACTCTAATGCAAATATAGAAGCAATTACATTAAATTTGAATAACTCAAACAGTCCAATGAAAAGACATTATTTTGGGGGACCCTGGGTGACTCAGTAGATTAAATATCCAACTTTGGCTCAGGTCATGATCTCACATTTTGTGAGTTCGAGCTCCTCCCTGGGGTGTGTGCTGACAGCTCAGAGTATGGAGCCTGCTTCGAATTCTGTGTCCCCTCATCTCTCTCTTCCCCGCCCCCATCCTCTCTCTCTCTCCTTCTCTCTCTCAAAAGTTGAATTAACATTAAAAAAATTTTTAAGACACTTTTTTAAAAAGGAGAATAATTGACAAACTGCTCTATAAACTAGAACCTCACAAGCAACACGTATATGTAAGATGAATCACTGGGTTCTACTCCTGAAGCCAAGACTACACTGTGTGTTAACTGACTTGAATTTCTTTTAAAAAAAAGTAAAAAATAAATAATGAATAAAAACCATTTAAATAAATAAATAAATAAAATTTGAAAGGCAAATGTTGAAAAAGGTTATTTCACACAAACATTAACCAAAGAAAGCTGGAATCATTAGGTCAATACTAACAATATTAAGAAATATAGCTAGATACAAAGAGGGACATTTCCAGACGACAAAAGAGCCAATTAAATAGGAAAATATCGAAATCTTAAAGTCCCTGCACCTGTTAACACTGCTTGAAAACAGGTAAAGCAAAAGTTGAGCCATAATCCTCACTGAACATCCATGATCACCACTGGAAAATTTAATGTACTCATTTCAGAAACCAAACAAGCTAAGAAACCAAACAGTAAGGTTACTGAAACCATAAACAAAGGGGGTAACATGTTAGATTGACTTGACAACTGATATATGTAGGACACCTTAAGCAATAAGTACAGAAAATGCATTCTTCTCATGTGGAAATGGAATATTTGTGAAACTTATCAGATACTCTGCCTTAAAACAAGTCACAACAGATTGTATATGCCTGAAATAAAGTGAGGTTTTTATCTGGTACCAGTGGAAGTAAGGAAGGTAGCAATCTACAATTAAAGGAAAACCTGAGAATTTCTAAAAATATGAAGAGTAAGCAATAACTTTCTAAACAACTGATAAGTCAAAAAAGGCAGCTTTACACATGTCAAATTAAATTCAATGAAAGCAAAACAACAGAAAATATTAAAGTAAGAGTAGAAATTAATAGAAAAATATGCACATTGACTAAAAAGCAACAAAACCATGTTAGTGCTTTGAAATGTACTTAATGGTGTCAGAAGTCTTTCTCCTGAGATCATTAATGGTAAGATATTTCCACTAAAACTTTTTATTTTTCCATTTTAAGCAACATTCTAGGATGTGAAATAAACCGAGAAGGAAATTGAACATTACTTATGTGTACCATATGCAACAGAATCTTCAGTGAAACTATTAGAATTTAGTAAGTGATTTTAGCAGTTTTACATGCATGTGCACGTGCGCGCACACACACACACACACACACACACACACACACACATCAATTTTACTGCTTCATACCAGCACCAAAGCATTAGAACTAAAGAAAAAAATCATTTATGAATTCATCAAACCATAAGTACTTAGGAATAAATTCAAATAAGGATTCACAAGAGTTCCATATAGAAGATCTCAAAACAAACATAGGGACACCATATTGGTAGATACTATATATTATATTATTATGCATATTATACATATATGTTACACATATTGATGTATTAGTCATACATACACATGCATGTAGAAGATGAATCAATAGGAGGTATATGTATGTGTGATGTAAGCATGCTATTGATTCTGTTTCCCTGGTGACCCTAGTACTATTATCTCTCCAACCCTACTACCCTAGCGCTAAAAAACAATTAATCTACGGTCTGTCTCTATAGGTTTCCCTATCCTTGAACTTCATGTGAGTGAAATCATTGAGTAGGTAAAGTTTTGTGACTGACTTCTTCCATTTGACCTGGGGTTTCTGAGGATCATCCATATTGTAGCATATATGAGTAATTCATTCTTTAATATATCCAAATAATATTCCAATTATACGGATATACCACATTTTGTGCACCCATTCATCTGTTGAAGGATATTCAGGTTGTTTAACTCTTTTGACTCTATGATTAATGCTGCCATGAACATTCATGTACAAGTTGTGCGGACATTGGTTTTCATTTCTTGGATGTATACCTAGGAATAGATGATCCAGGCAAATTTATACATCAAATTAACCAACCTAAGTCCACCCTTTGTCACCTTGGTACCTAAATACGTCTCCTCAAACTATAGAAAATATTTAAATAAATATAATATCAAGGTCATAATTCTTCCTAACATGATACGTTGATCCTATAACCAACCAAAAACACACTAACCCCTTCCCCAGAAGAAGGTGACATCCTTGTGTGTTTACACAATTAATTAATTGTAAAATTAACAATATTCAAATACCTTGATATAAAGTCCAGACATCTGGTATTATATGATAATCAAATAAGAGAGGAAAAGGAGGAAATTCTCATGACAATTATGGTCCTCATCTCTGTAACTGGTCACATAGCCAGTCAAGTATTTATAATTACTTTCTTCCACAACCTATTCCGTATTTCCTTTGCCTTTTGAACAGCACCTCAGGTGGTCATGCTTCTTTGTCTGGTGGGTGACCCAAACCTTCATTTCTGCAGGGACTGGCCATTGGTAGTCCTGACTGGGTTGCATTGTTTTAATTTTCCATTGACTTTCATTACTGGCCATGGCAATACTAAGAGACATCTTGAAAGGTCTCTTGAATTCCAGATACACTCTTCCTTAGCTCCACTGTGGGTTAACACTCCAATTTCAGCTTGGTAGGATCAACACCTCACCTGCACAGGAGCCCTTTTTTCTGCCTGTTGATTTCACAGGCATGAAGAGACTTAGTGGATGGCAGACTCAACGCCCAGTTCTATAGAATCACTGCTGCGTCTCCTGCTGGAGATACAAATGTCTTTCCTTTTGAAATAAGCTCTAGGACAGCAGAGCATGAGATCACAGGAAGAGGAAGCAAACTTTCTGCTATCGGGTCACTGGTAGTAATAGTGAATTGTACTAACCATTTCCATTCCTTGATTCCTGGATGCACGAGTCCTGGCTATGGGAGAGACACCACCATATATTTCAGAGCATACTCAGTCACCCTCAGAAACTTGCCCCAGCTCTGAACAGTATTGCCACCCAGCTGCCACTGTAACTGAGCTTCGAAAATCCAAGGATGGCAGTTTTAGCAGAAGTATTGTGAGCAGAAAAAGTAAAATTGCATCCATGTTAAGGATCTATTCTTTTCTTTTTAATAATAATTTATTGTCAAATTGGTTTCCATATAACACCTAGTGCTTCTCCCCACAAGTGCCCCCCACTCCCTCCCTCCCCCTCCCCTTCAATCCATGGTTCATTTTCAGTATTCAGTAGTCTCTCATGATTTGTGTCTCTCTCTCTCCCCAGCTCTCTTTCCCCCTTCCCCTCCCCATGGTCCTCTGTTACGTTTGTCCTGTTAGACCTATGAGTGCAAACATATGGTATCTGTCCTTTTCTGCCTGACTTATTTCACTTAGCATGACACCCTCGAGGTCCATCCACTTTCCTACAAATGGCCATATTTCATTCTTCCTCAGTGCCATGTAGTACTCCATTGTATATATA
>NC_043701.1:99925509-99937367 GCF_006229205.1 Suricata suricatta | reverse complement strand
GATTTGTTCATTTTAGCCACTCTGACTGGTGTGAGGTGGTATCTCAGTGTGGTTTTGATTTGTATTTCCCTGATGATGAGTGTCGCTGAGCATCGTTTCATGTGCCTGTAGGCCATCTGGATGTCCTCTTTGGAGAAGTGTCTGTTTAGGTCTTCTGTCCATTTCTTCACTGGATTATTTATGGAGTTTAGTGAGCTTCTTGTATATTTTGGATACTAGCCCTTTATCTGGTATGCCATTTGCCACTGTCTTTTCTCATTCTGTCAGTTGCCTGTTAGTTTTTTTGATTGTTTCCTTTGCCTTGCAGAAGCTTTTTATCTTGATGAGGTCCCATCCCAGTAGTTCATTTTTGTTCTTGATTCCCTTGCCTCTGGGGATGTGTCAAGGAAGAAATCGCTGCAATTGAGGTCTAGGAAGCTATATCTTGCTTTCTCCTCTAGGGTTTTTATGGTTTCCTGTCTCACATTCAGATCCTTTATCCATGTTGAGTTTATTTTTGTAAATGGTGTAAGAAAGTGCTCTAATTTCATTTTTCTACATGTTTCTGTCCAGCTCTCCCAATACTACCTGTTGAAGAGGCTGTCTTTTTTCCATTGGACACTCTTTCCAGCTTTGTCAAAGATTAATTGGCCATATACTTGTGGGTCCAGGTCTGGGTTCTCTATTGTATTCCATTGGTCCATGTGTCTGTTTTTGTGCCAACACCATACTGTCTTGATGATGACAGCTTTGTCGTAGGGGCTAAAGTCTGGGATTGTGATGCCTCCTGTTTGGTTTTCTTCTTCAATATTACTTTGGCTATTCGGGGTTTTTTGTGGTTCCATACGAATTTTGAGATAATTTGTTCTAGCTTTGAGAAGAACGCTGGTGCAACTTTGATGGGGATTGCATTAAATGTGTAAATTGCTTTGGGTAATAATGACATTTTAACAATGTTTATTCTTCCAATCCATGAGCATGTAATGGTTTTCCATTTCTTTGTGTCCTCTTCAATTTCCTTCATAAGTCTTCTATAGTTTTCAGCATACAGGTCTTTTACATCTTTGGTTAGGTTTATTCCTAGGTATTTTATGGTTTTTCGTGTGATTTTGAAGGGGATCTGTTTCTTAATTTCTCTTTCTGTTGCTTCATTTTTGGTGTATAAGAATGCAACTGATTTCTGTACATTGACTTCATACCCTGCAACTTTACTGAATTCACTGATCAGTTATAGAAGGCTTCTGGTGGAGTCGATCGGGTTTTCCATGTAGAGTATCATGTCATTTGCAAAAAAGGAAAGTTTGACTTCTTTGCCGATCCTGATGTCTTTTTGTTTAACATAGTGTTGGAAGTCCTAGCATCAGCAATCAGACAACAAAAGGATCTATTCTACTAAAAACAAAACACAGCCCATTCCCTGATGGAAACAGTCCAATGTAATCAACCTGCCACCAGGTGGCTGCCTGATCGCCCCGGGAACAGTGCCATATCAGGAGCTCAGTACTGGTCCCTGCTGCTGGCTGACTGGTCCTTCCGCAGTGACCATAGCCAGGGCTGGTTTGGGCAATGGAAGTCATGTTGCTGAGCCCATGTATAACCTTAACCTCTGCCACCATCTTGTTCATAAGGCCATGGGGCAATGACAGGTGTGCCTGAGAAAAGAGGCCCACTGGTATCCCTAGAACAGGGCATCTTACCCACTTGATTATTAAAATCCTCCACTAATTTCATCCTCTGGTAAGAATTCACATGGGACACACATACCTTTGTGTCGTTTGCCAATTCAGAGTTGTCTGTCCACAAATCCTTTGCCCAAATTACATTTTCATCAGTTTTCCAATCATGTGCTTTCCAAGTCCCTGACCATCTGGACAAACCATTGGCCACAGCCCATGAACTGGTATATAATCACCCATTCAGCAATCTCTCATTGCAATTAAGGTGAAAACACAGATGCAGTGCTTGAAGTTCTGCCCACTGGCAAAATTTTCTTTCACTACCGTCCTTCAGGGATGCCCTGCAGAGGAGCTATAGGGCTACAACTATCCACGTTCAAGTAGAGTGTGCATACCATGTGGAACCTTCCATAAACTGGGCCCTGTCTTCTCTTGTCTGTCAACCGATTATGGGAACTGTATGTGGCCACAGGTGTAGACTGGGAAAGAAGACATTGTAACAGGAGTCAGGACCATTGTTCTTATAACTTATTTATGTCTTCAGGGCCTGGTTGGGGCTGATCTCCTATGTATTACTTCCATTTGATTTAGGAGAACTGTTACACATGCTCAACTTGATGGCTTGGTGTCAGATAACCCCTCATTCATGATGGGTGGCTCAGGCTTCATGAGAACTTAGTGGCTCAGAGTTAAGCTTTCAATGTCTAGAGGCCCAGTAGTGAGCAAATAGCTGTTCCTCAATGTCAGGCGCCATTGGACCAACTGGGTCAAATGACCCAAGGAACAGGTGCCATTGGACCATCCAGGTCAGATGATCCAAGGGACAGAGCAGTTTATACAACAGTCTAGACCTGCTGCAGAGACTTCTCTTGTTCTGAGTTCCTCCAAAAACTAGCAGCTTTCCAAGCCATGCAGTAAATGGATGAGACTAGCACTCCCAAATGAGGAATATGTTGCCCCCCACATCCAGAGACCCCCCACCTAGACATTATGCCTTTTTGGGGTTGTAGGAAGGACCCGATCGATGCAATCACCTATCCTTCACCATATAATGAATATCTCAACACACCATATGACGGATACTTGAATTTTTGTCAGCTTTATTTCCTACCCTCTGATACACAAGTTCCTTACCAAGACGTCTATAGTCATTGCTACTTCTTCCTTATTAGGTCCAACCAGCACAATGTGATTAATATAATGGAGGAGGGTGATGTCTCGTGGAAGGGAAACTCAATCAAGATCCCTGAAGACTAAGTTATGATGTAGGGCTGGAGAGCATGGTCATTCTCCAAACTCCATTTTTCTTCTGCATAGGACACATAGGTGAATTGAATGGGCCTGTGGTGGAAATCACCACCTTGTGTCTTTCAAGTCCTGGATGGGGGCACTAATCTCAGCACTTGTTTCAGGAATGCAGTATTGCTTTTGGTTTGCTGCTTTCTTAGGGAGAAGTTATTCTAGTGGCTTCCATTTGACCTGTCCCACTATAGCAATGTGGGAAGTCTGACAGCTGAGTACTCCTATCCCAAATATGCATTCTGGAACTGGGGAAATGACCACCAGGCCTGCTGTGAGGTGAATCTGAGCTAAACCAAAGTTCACAAGCCCCTCCTCTGACTGGAGGGCCACAGTGCTATTCTGGGTCTCCCAGAATTAATGTCAGTTCAGAGCCAGAACTCAGTAACCCCCAAAGTTCTGATCATTTCCTTTTCCCCAACATGTGGTTATTCTGGTGAAAGGCCAGAGATGCCTTTGGGGAAGGCTGGGTGAGAGATCAACAGTATAAATTTTGGGCACCATATCAGGTTCCTTCTTTGAGGGGACCCTGCTTCAAGGGGCCCTGAGGCTGTAAACTAGCTCAATCCCAGGAAATGACTGAGGGGTCATGATTCAGTTTTTATGACTCAGGTGAGACTTTTGTTCACTCAGCCTAGAAGTTTCCTGCTTATACAGGCCAAGTAAGAATTTACTAAGCTTCCTATGTATTTCACTTCTAAGAACATTGTGATTAACTGACTGCCGTTGGTTTTCTGGAGCCAGATTATTCTGATTACTGCCTTGACTCCACTGTCCATCATGGTGACCACGCCCACCTTTGGTGGGTGAGTGCCCCCACCTCCACCCCCCTTCACCCCGATCTCGGGATCCCATTATTCCCACTGACCTTAGGATTTTCAATCAACTCCACTGTCCATCATGGCAACCATGTCCACCTTGCCTTTGGTAGTTGAGGGTTCCCATGCCCTTTGCCACCCCCCTCTAAAGTCAGGATCCCATTACTCCCACTGCACTTAGGATTCCCAGATCATTTCTACTGGAAGTTCTGGCCTACAGAAGCAGCAACCACAGAACTCTTGGAGGCTGTCAGAGCTACCCTCACAAAGTTATTTTTCCAACTTGTGGTGAAAGGTGGGTCCCCTGGATCCTCCCAGCATGTGGTGAGTAGGTCTTTTTTTTCCTTTTTTAGTTTATTTATTTCAAAAAAGAAAAAGAAAATGAGCAGGGGAGGGGCAGGAGAGAGAGAATCCCAAGCAGGTTCTGCACTGTTATTGCAGAGCCCAACTCAGGGCTTGATCTCACAAGTTCATAACCTGAGCCGAAATCAAGAGTCAACGCTTTACTGACTGAGCCATCTAGGCTTCCCTAGTCTTCTTTTTTTTTTATTCCAGTATAGTTAACATAGTGTTATATTAGTTTCAGGTGTACCATATAACAATTCATCAATTCTATACAATTACTCAGTACTCATCCAGAGGGGGTTATCCTTAATCCCCATCACCTGTTTCCCCCATCCCCCTGACCCCTCCAGTAACCATCTGTTTGTCCTCTATACCTAAAGGTCTGCTTCTTGGTCTTTCTCTCTCCCTTTCCTTTGTTCATTTGTTTTGTTTCTTAAATTCTACATACATATGAGTGAAATCATATGGTGTTTTGTCTTTCACTGATTGACTTATTTCACTTCATGTAATACACTCTAGCTCCATCTATGTCGTTGCAAATGGCAAGGTAACATTCTTCTGTGTGGCTGAGTAATATTCCATATATATTCCATAATACATATGAGGTGATATATACTATGTATCATATATATAATATATATGGAATATTGTATATTATATAATAATGATATGTAATATATGAAATATTATATATTATGTAACATATAATATATAATAATGATATATAACATATATGGAAAATAATATATTATATATTATATGTATCACCTCTTCTTTATCCATTCATCTATTGATGGACACTCCATAATTGTCAGCTATTATTAATAATGCTGCAATTAACATAAGGGTGCATGTATCCCTTCAAATTGGTGCTTTCATATTCTTTGGATAAACACCCATTAGTGTGATTGCTGGATTGTAGAGTAGTTTTAATTTTCTGAGGACCCTCCACACTATTGTCCAGAGTGGCTGCCCCAGTTTGCATTCCCACCAACAGTCCATGAGTCTCTTGAACCTCTGAATCCCTTCTTCTACATTAAGCCAAGATGAGTCTGGCATTTCTAACTTGCTCCCTGTGGGCCACAGGGGTCCGTGATCCAGCCGACCATCCGGTCACACTCTCAGGGCTGTCCTAACTCCCTGAGCTGACACAGTAAGTACAGACAGTCTGTGCCATGAGCCCGGCTCAGTAAACTGGGTCTGGATCCACTTTCTGCTCCTTCCAGAGTATCCCACCCTCAGTGCCATCCACACACACATCCTGTAATGACACTGGAGGCGATGAAAATACTCGCAAACTTCTCTGCTGCTGACTGTGAGTATCTGTGAAAATACCAAACACCTTGAATTGTACATGGTAAGGAGGTGAACAGTCTGGTACTTTGATTCTATCTCAATAAAACCATTAAAACCTTAAAACTACAAGGAGGTCAGGTCCCCAACTGTGCCATTAGCAACAATGTCCTTTGTGGGTTTCCCAAAACCTCCTGTCTTTTTTTTTTAATTTGTTTGAAGTTTGTTTATTTATTTATTTTGAGAGAGAGAGAGAGAGAAAGAGAGAGTGAGCTCATGTGCAAGCCTGGGAAAAGCAGAGGGAGGGAGGGAGGAAGGGACAGCATCCCCAACAGGCTCCACACTATCCGCACAGAGCCAGATGCAGGGCTCCATCCCATGACTGTGAGATCATGATCCAAACCAGAATCAAGAGTCAGATGCTTAACTGCCTGAGCCACCCAAATTTGCCTTCTCTCTATTTTTTACATGCACACGGCACCTAAGACGGCCGGATATATGATGTCATCACTTCCCCCCTAAATGCATCTGTGCAGGACTCCTAAGGAGGATACTGTCTTCCATATAACTACAATCCAAGTGTCTCAGTTCCCTACATTCATGCAATATTTTATTTATTAAGGGTTGTTTCTTTATTTTGAGGGACAGCGAGTACGTGTAAACTGCTTACTTGTGTGAGTGGGGAAAGAAGCAGAGAGATAGGGAGACAGCAAATCCCAAGCACAGAATCCCAAGAATCTATGTGATCACTCCAGAGCCTTACGCGGGGCTGGATCCCACGACCCTGGGATTATGACCTTGATGAAATTTGGAAGTTTTGGGTTCATGAGCAAATAGCTAAGAAAGAATTCTCGAGATGTTTTTGGTGCAGAAAGGTGATTTTATCACAGCATGGGGACAGGCCCCATGGGCAGAAAGAGCTGCCCTGGAATTGTGAGAAGCGGCTGGTTATATACTTTTAAGTTAGTGGGGTTAGGGACCACGTAAGTCTCCCAGGTATTTAGAAGTAAGGCTTCCAGAACCTTGACGATCTGGCTGCTGTTAAGAAAAGGTTACTTTTGGTCTTTAATAAAACAACACCATAGGGGCACTAAAACAGCTCTGAATTTGCTGAGGAAGGGCACCTTCTGCATGTTTCAGGTGTCTGTCAGGAACCGCAAGAAGATTTAAGCTACATTTCTGTTGCCTTTGCTTCTCTCATCAACCTGAGCTGAAATCAAAGTCAGAAACTTACATGCACCTGGGTGGCTCAGTCAGTTAAGCGTCTGTCGTCGGCTTGGGCCATGATCTCGCGGAATGTGAGTTCGAGCCCCATGTTAGTCTCTGTGCTGACAGCTTGGAGCCGGGAGCCCGCTTTTGGTTCTGTGTCTCCCTCTGTCTCTGCCTCTCCCATGCTCATGTTCTGTCTCACTTTGTCTCTCAAAAATAAATGAATATAAGAAAAAAAATTTTAATAATAAAAATTAAATAAAATAAGAGTCAGATGCTTAGCCCACTGAACCACCCAGGCACCCCCATGCATTATTTTAATATCTATAAGCCATATTTAAGTTTACGCAATTATTAGGTGGCATTTTCCCCTCAGCCAAACCCAGACTGCAAGCTAGGATCACGTTCCTCATTTAACATCAGATCTTGGTGTCCTTTGATCCAGGACCCCCCTCACCTTTTTGTCTTCCGTTAAATTGACAACATTGAGACCTCCAAATCAGTGACTGTACAATTTTTAGAACTCCTTCGTCTCAGATATTTGGGCGGTTTTCCATTTTTCTGTACTACTTCCTCTCCAGATTGCTAGGTTCTCCCCTAGCCCTAGTCTGCACTGCCCGCTCTCTGGGGCTGTCCCACCAACCGCCCTGGTAACATGCCTAGAACAGGCTCTCCTCAGTTGGACTCAAGGATTCTTCATTCTTACCCTTCATGGAGTATTTCTTAGTTTTTTGGAAGTTTTACAAGGAACAGATAACAAACTGCAAGGGTTTGGACTCACTGAAACATGGTCTCCTAAGCAGACAGCAGGCTCCTGGGGAGACTGGTTTCACTGGATTTTATTGTCCTTGACCTCACCCTTTCCTCTGTGTCTTCCTGCTGCTTTCTCTTAAACCCTAGGTAATCCCTCATTCTGTTTTGTTGTCAAATTAGGACCCATTTCTATTATAATTTTGGAAGATCTTTTAACTTTTTTTTCATTATTTAATATTGAGAGAGAGAGAGAGAGAGAGAGTCAAAGACAGAGTGTGAGTGGCGAAAGAGCAGAGAGAGAGGGAAACACAGAATCCAAAGCAGGCTCCAGGCTCTGAGCTAGCAGTCAGCACAGAGCCTGACCCGGGCCTCAAACCCATGAACTGTGAGATCATGACCTGAGCCAAAGCCGGACACTTAACTGACTGAGCCACGCAGGCGCCCCCAACTTAGGAAGATCTTAAGAAGGAAATGGAATACATATTTGTTTCAGTCACTATCTTCAACAGGAATTAGTATGTAAATTAAATGTTTCTCTCATACATATTTTGCCTTGTATTTGAGAACCTCACTCTATTCTTTTGGAACACATTTTGTATAACTTCACTTTATGATAATGTTCACTAATGTTCACTCTCCCACCCATCATCTTGTGTGTGTCTGATGTCAGGCTCCTGTGATGATGCTTCTGCATACACTGTGGTCTCTGTTCGAAGGTTTAAGCTCATGTTATGGTTCTATTTAACTAATTTTCAAAATCACCCATGATAAAACCGCTCTGAGTCAATTACATAAGTGAAAAAAAGTCTGACATACTCCTCCATTCTTTCCGCTGAAAGGAAGGAAAAATTCTTCGCCCTTCAGTGTCTTCCATCTGGACTCAGAATTGAATTGGCATGAAACAGATTAACGGGGAGAAAAAAGAAAGTTTTATTACTGGCGCACAGAGGCCAGAAGATGAAATTGAGACCTAACCAGGCAACGTGTATACTTTTTAGACAAGGAGACAATTAATCCGTGAGGAATTGACAAGACAAAGGAAACTTAACATGGCGAGTTTTAATTGGTTGGGAAGTCCACCCAGAACTGAGGATGAGGTGGTAGATTTAGAAAAACAGTAACGAGGTTTGTTTCTACAGTTTTCTGGGCTTTATAGCTCCTGTCTCTGGTGATAAGGATGGCTTCTACTTCTTATTATAGGAAGATTTCCCATACCCGGAATGTGTTGCTGCTGTCAGAGGCACAGAGGAGGCTCTGAGTGTCCTTGAACGGGCTGTTTCTTCAAGCACTTATTTACAATCATCAATTTGTCAAACTAGCACATTTCAGAGGACCTGCCCTGCGTCCATCTCAAACTGTGTCCCAAACATGGTCACCATCCCAAACTCTGCTGAGACATTATCTTTAATATTTTATCTTACATCATAAATCCTAAAGAGAGCAGTTGATATTTTATTCAGTGTTATAACCAGAGCCCCCACGTAACTCTTGTGAATTATCCGAGTTTCCTTCCTACAGTATAAATATTTCACTTTTGAATCATTGCTCTGGATTCATCCATTAACATCTAAATATGCTACGTGACATATGTAAGCCAGCTCTCCAGAAAGAAAACCCAGACAGAATAATTTTGAATCTTTTTATATTGTCAACCTTCTTTGTTTCAGCGTCTCAAGCTGCTTTCATTATACAAGCATTTCCCTCTGAGCATCAGCAATTCAGCACAAAACACTAACCCCAAGCTCTTTTCTGATTAATTGTGAAAAACCGGAATGCTTTTTGTAGGATATCCAAAAGTCTACAGCCTGTTTCCTAATACAAGGCAAACAAACTCTATATAACACACTAGCATGCTAAAATGTAAATATAATGTTTCAAATGTAAAAGGCTTAAGAGTCTTCTATTTGAGATCACCAATTATTAATGAGGCTGTTTGCATTCAGTCCCTTTGTATGCAGTAACAGGGCCTCCCAGGGCCGGCAACGTTCAAGAGACAGATACGTTGTTAAAGAGGGAACAAATTTCAAATGTTACCCTTGACGATGATGAATTAATACTTGTATTTGGCATGGAATGTGAGATGATTTTTTCCTCTCCACAGTTTTGTTAAAAACATGGTGTGGAGTCGTAGGGAAATAACTCTATATATTTTTCAAGATGTACTTCTCGAATGATGATTCATTGTAAAATACGTAGGTTGGATATTGAGATTCATTTTTGAGAGAGACAGAAAGAGACAGAGCATGAGTGCCGAAGGGGCAGACAGAAGGGAGACATGAAATCCGAAGCAGGCTCCAGGCTCTGAACTGAAAGCACAGGGCCCAATGTGGGGCTCAAACTCACGAACTAGGAAATCATGACTTGAGCTGAAGTCAGACGCTTAACTGACAGAACCACCCCAATATTTATTTACTTTTAAGAAACAGAGAGAGAGAGAAAGGGCCCCCTAGGCATCTCAGTATGACTTCAGCTCAGTTCATGGTATCAGGGTTTCATTCGTGAAATCAAGACTCACCTGCTTAACGAACTGAGCCACCCAGGTGCCCCCATACTCATATTTTTAATCAACTACTCTGAGCATCTCCTCTGTGTCAAACACTATGCAAGAATGCAGTGGCCCTCACAGCCCCCGTAATTCTGTGATAGTTTCTGATTCCTATTAGTTTTTGTTTGTGGGGAGTTTGGGGCTGACTTTCTTTCCATCTCAGCTGATATCAATGCTGTTAAAGGTAAAGCAAGACAATGAGTCCAAAAGCCAGTCACTTATGCTAAGCCCATATCTCCAAACCCACACGTAACTTAATTATAGTTCTGTCTCTCCCAGAAATAGAATCCTTAACCAAAAAGTCAAGAATCACCTAAGAAGCATCACAGTTGTCACCAGCCTGATTGACCTTGCCAACACCCAAAGGAAAGTAACCGTGTAATAACCAACCTGTTTTGTTTACCTGGTACACTTTCCGACTCTGCTCTCTTCTGCCTGTTAAAGTCTTCCATTTTGCACAGCTCCATGGAGCCCTGTCCTATCTGCTGGATTGGATGTTGCCCCATTCCAATTGACTTTTGCTCAAATAAACTATAAACATTTTAAATGCACCTTCTTATGTGTATGGCATAGTACAAAGAACAGAAGACCTAAAATCAAGAGTCTTAATAAGAGTACAAGGTGTAGGCATCCTATATATGGCGCTAAGACTCAGTTGGCTAGTATGAAAAATGAGGATGTTAGCGATTTAAGAGATTAATGATATAAAGTAAAATAAACAAAACTGAAAATTTAAGGGAAGAGTGTGATACAACGAATAAAGATGAAACTTTGCGATCTAACAAAAATGCACACCCGATTCTCCATTAATTGAATGACTAGACACACATTTTTGGGTTCCTCCAGGCCTCCTTGTCCTCAGATATATTCCAGATCATCTGGCAGAGTTGCTGGGTGGGTATAAAAAGGAGGCACCATTCTCTGTGCCCAGCACAGGGGCACCTAGTGGGGTCAACGTACCAAGAGTCATAATTATCTTCCTTTTTGCCAAAGGGAAGTATTATTTTTAATGTTTATTTATCTTTGAGAGACAGAGACAGAGTGTAAGTGGGAGAGGGCAGAAAGAGAGGGAGTCACAGACCCTGAACCAGGCTCTAGGTTTTGAGCTGTCAACACAGAACCCGATGCTGGGCTCGATCTCACTGTCTGCAAGGTCATGACCTGAGCCAAAATCAGATGCTTAACTGACTGAGCCACCCAAGCACCCCGAAGATTTTAATTTCTGTAAAATCTTAGAGAATTTAAATTTAGACAGAGCAACAGGTAAAATTCAGACTGGTTCTGGGCTGTGCTTTCTAAATGTGCATTTGTGTGGATGAGTGTGTGCGTAGGGGTGGGTTGGTATTGCACCAGTCCTCATCATCCTTACCTTTCCTCCTGCTGTTTGAGAAGACAAAAAAAAAAAAAACCCACACAGAAACAATCAGCCAGTGGGGCACCACAGGGTGGTACCAATTTTATATCACTGGGAAGATCCAGTTTCGAAAAACCATGGTGATGAGATGAATAACATGAAGCGGGATATTGTGGAAACCACAGCAACCTACTTTCCACATGGGTTTCAAATGAGCACTGATGAATTTTGGGGTCTGAGAGGAAAGCAATTTGGTTCTGACCGGGCACTGCTTGACTGAGCCAGTGAAATGACTCAGCCGGCCTCTGTCAGGGTGCCTGATTTGCCGATCACGCTGGCCCCAGAAAATGCATGCGGTACCCGGCTGTTCACAGTGAGTACTCTGACCTTTCTGCTGGTTGGTGGGAACGCCGAGGTGACTCCACGATGCCGTAATTCATGCGATGCGGGGCATTCATTCCATGGGGTGATTTTTCAGTAGCGCTTTTCATTTAACAAAAACCTTGATCCAAAATTTTGTAAGTACTTCCAAGGAAAGACCAAGAAAGAAATCATATTTTTTTCAGTTGGATTGAAGATGTATGCTT
>NC_043701.1:99922313-99925409 GCF_006229205.1 Suricata suricatta | reverse complement strand
ATGCTTTTTCTGCATCTATTGGTTTTTAGCTATTCTCTTATTGATGTGATGTATCATATTGATTCATTTTCCAATGCTGAACTACACTTGCGTCCCAGGAATGAAGCCCACTTGATTGTGGTGAATCATGTCTCAAAAGTAATGTTGGATTTGGTTAGTGAATATTTTGTTAAAGATTTTTACATCTATATTTATCAGAGATATCAGCCCATAGTTTTTGTTTTTGAAGTGTCCTATCTGGTCTGATATCAGGGTAATGCTGGCCTCATAAGATAAATTTGAAAACTTTACTTCTTTTTCCATTGTTTTTGGAATAGTTTGAAAGAATGGGTATTTGCCCCCTATCCCCAATTAAAACACTAATTCAAGAAGATATATTCATCCTTATATTTATTGCAGCAGTATGTATAGTAACCAAGATATGAAAGCAACCGAAGTGCTCATTGCTAGATGAATGGATAAAGAAGATGTGGTACACACACACACACACACACACACACACACACACACACACACAGGAATATTATTCAGTCATAAAAAAGAGTTAACTCTTGCCATTTGCAATAACATGGATGGAAACAGAGAGTATTATGCTGAGTGAAATAAGAGAGTCAGAGAAAGACAAATAATGTATGATTTCACTCATATGTGGAATTTAAGAAACCAAACAAACAAAGAAAAGAAGTAAATAAAAAATAGACTCCTAACTATAGAGAACAAACTGATGGTTGTCAGAGGGGAGATGGGTTGGGGGATGGATGAAAAAGTTGAAGGGGATTGAGTACTTTTATCATGGGGTACCTGGATGGCTCAGTCAGTTGAGCATCTGACTTCGGCTCATGTCATGATCTCACAGTTTCTGGATTCAAGCCCCGTGTCGGGCTCTGTGCTGACAGCTAGCTCAGAGCCTGGAGCCTGCTTCGGATTCTATGTCTCTTTCTCTCTCTTCCCCTCCACTGTTCATGCTCTATCTCTCTCTGTCTCTCAAAAATACATAAAATGTTAAAAAATATATTTAAAAAAGAGTACATTTATTATGATGGACACTGAGTAATGACCAGAATTGTTGAATCATTTTATTGTACACCTGAAACTAATAGAACACCATATGTTAATTATATTGGAATTTAAAAGACAAATAGTAAAAATTAAATGGGAAAGGTAAACAAACTTTAATAAATTATATTATATTAAATTAAAATGCTTAAGCAAATAAAATCGCAAAAACAGTGAAAATATGTCAGGAGTAATACATACAAAGTAAAATATACAAAAAATTCATGACTCAGAAAGAGAAGACAAAAACAAATAGAAAAGACCATAAACATAATACCAGTGTTATGCTGGTAAAGGCAGTATGTCATAAAATCAATGAAATAAAATTTTAAAACTTTATTTTCAGCATCTGCTGTAAATATGCCCACAATAGCCGATTTCAAGGCACCATCTTGGTGTCATTGAATAAAGTTTTACAGAACATCAACTACTGTGAGCTGGCGCAAGACAGCAAAACCACACTGTTGCTTTTTCTGGAGACAGTCCCTATAAGTCCTTAAATCTTGTTGTATGCTAATTTTCATTCCAGAACTGTATTAATCGGAAAATGATTACTTCATAAGTTAAATTTCATCTAAGCAAAATATTGTAGAAATGTATTATGTAGAAGTTCTTTATAATGGCTAACTACTGTTCCCCTAAATTGATGAAACATATATATGAACTATTCGTTATTTTAGATAACCAATTTATATCAAATATTTATCTACATAAGAAGCTCCACAACTATTGTTTTAAACATATATTTATTTTTGAGAGGGACAGATCAAGTGTGAGCAGGAGAGGGTCAGAGAACAAGAGCGAGAGCAAGCAAGAGAGAGAGTATCTGAAGTGGGATCTGTGCTGACAGCAGAGAGCCCGGCATGGGCCTGGAACTCACGAACCTTGAGATCATGGCCTGAGCCAAAGTCAGATGCTTAAACTTATGAGCCACTAAGGCACCCCTCCACAGCCTATTTTTTATTAAAAATAGACACAAATCTTCAGTTATTTCCTTGGCATTTATGTCTAGAAGTGGAAATGCTGGGTTAAATCTCTTTTTGACTTCACTATTTATTTTTACTCTTCCTAAATGTTTGCTGGGGCTGCCATGACAAAACCCCATGAACTGGGTGCCTGAAGTATTGGAAATAGATCCTCTCACAGATCTGGAGGCCAGAGTCCACAATCAAGGTGCCATAGAGTTGGGTCTGTCTCTGGCTTCTCCCCTTGGCTTGTAGATGGCCAATTTCCCTCATGGTCTTCATATGGCCTTTCCTCCACAGACACATGTAGAGAGAGAGTTTCTGGCATCCCTCCCTCATCTTCTAAAGGACGTAAGTCCATTTGGATTAGGGCCTCTCCCTTATAACCTAATTTAACCCTAATTACTTCCCCAAAGAACCCATCTCCAAATATAGTCATATTGGGGTAAGGGCTTTAATTTATCCTTTAATGTCATATTTAAGAAAACATTGTCTAATGCAAGTTTGTGAATATTTACACCTTTGCTTCCTTCCATGAGTTTTATTTTAGCTCTTCATTAATTTATTTGATCAATTTTGACTTAATTTTATATGGTTTGAGGTAAAGATCCAACAGTATTCTTTTGCATCTAGAATCAGATATTGAAGACACGACTCTTTATCCATTGAATGACCTTGGCACCCTTGAAAATCAATGGAGTAGACATGTAAGACTCTCTGTCCATTCAGTCAAGTCTACTTCATTGATCTATAGTCCTTTTATGTCAGTACCATACTCTTTTGATTATTACAAGTTTGCAGTATGCTTTCAAATTAGGAAGTGTATGTTCCTTCACTTTATTCTTTGGCTATTTGGGGTCCCTTGTAATTCTGCATGAGTTTTGGGATCACCTTATTCATTTGTAAAAAAAGGTTATTGTTGGGATTTTGATAGGGATTGCATTGAAACTGTGGATCACTTTGGGTATTACTGTCTTCTTAACCATATTAAGTCTCCTAATACATGAACACGACATGTCTTTCCACTTAATTAGGTCTTTAATGTTTTGAACAATACTGTCTTGTAGTTTTCAGC
>NC_043701.1:99920992-99922213 GCF_006229205.1 Suricata suricatta | reverse complement strand
TACAAAGAGTGCCTGCAGCAAATATCATAATTAATGTTGAACTTTTAAAACCTTCCTCTAATTTAAAGAAATTAAGGGCGCCTAAATACAAGATGCCCTGTTCTCATCAGCTTTCCCAATATCCTACTGAAAATCTGAAAATCCTAGGTGGTGCAATTAGGCACTGAGAAGAAATACTTTTATAAGTATTGGAAAGGTAAGAAAATAATTGCTTTTTACCTATGATAACAAATACCCCAAAGACTCTAAAGACCATTATTAGGAACAGACAAATCATTTTTATGTAAAACAGAAAATATATCATTTAGAAAAGTATAGGGTAATCTTATAAAATGTGTTTATAGCATTTCTAAAATTCATAAAACAGAAAAGTATTAATTATATAGCAACAAACCTACTAAAAACCACAGTGATTTGGAATAATTTTAAACTGTTATAGAAAGTCATAAATACTATTTAACAAAAGTAAAGAAATACAGTATGATAGATATATGTTCATTCTTAGGGAAATTTGACATCATAAATATATCTTGCTTAAAATTAATATGTTAGCAGTTTTAAATCTTTATGTTCTGTGTACTACTTTAACCTCCAACAAATTCTTTTTATTTCTTTATTTCTCTTGTTATTGATTGTGAGAGACAAAGAGAGTGCAAGCAGGGTAAGAGCAGAGGGAGAGGGAGAGGGAGAGAATCCTAAGCAGGCTCTGCACTGTCAGCCCAGAGCCTGATGTGGGGCTTGAACTCATGAACTATGAGATCATGACCTGAGCTGAAATCTAAGAGTTAGACGCTTAACCAACAAAGCCACCTGGGTGCCTCTAACCTCCAACACATGCTTAAAGATTACAGAAAGCTTTTGCTTGTTATTTTATCAGAAATTAATGCTTAGAACCTTTTAAAGTGTATATTTTTAGTCCATTTTAAGTGACCACAAGAAAGCCATTAGATGTAATGACATATATAGCACATATTTTATGAAAGATAATTATTATTTCCAAAGCATAATATGAGGAGAGTGGCTTTCTTTTCTGTATTTGAAAAGATACTTAATGTCTATTTATTGGAAGACAACTGGATTCTCATGTCTGTGTCTGTAGTCATTCTGTTTTAACATAGATCCAAATAGCAAAACAGAGAATCCTGAAAATCTTCCAAAAGGGTCTTGGGACTTCTAGTGTATTTATTTGGACCCTACTTAGAGAACTGCTGATATATATAT
>NC_043701.1:99919668-99920892 GCF_006229205.1 Suricata suricatta | reverse complement strand
GAATCCTGGTCTGCTTTGCCATCTGCTGCCCACAGAGAATGCCATGCTAGATGCACGTTGACTCACATCCCTGCTCACGCACAGGAGGTGGGGATCTCGGACCTCGGAAGCCTGTCTGGGGCCAGGGACACTGCATTTTCCTAGGAAGTATTGGTGGGGGGGTAGGGGGGTATTCTGCGAAGCCTGCAGTCTGCAGGGGTGTTGTTTTGAAGGGAGAGGAGGAAACGCTGATATTCTTCATGTGAGAACATTAAGTTTCCATGTGACTATGTGCGTGTGCAGGCATATTCACACATGCATTTGGGTTTACTTTTTTTCTCACATCAAGAGATGTACTAGATAAAAATCTACACTGGGTTAATGACAGTAAGAACTTAGGATTTGTTTTTCAGCCTTTGTACTTCATAGCTCCCTGAATAACACACAGATACATGTGTTAGGTCCCTCACGCAGCATATGCAAATTGCTCGTGCTGGTGCTTTATGAAATTGACAGGCATTCAAATGAGCAGGTGTTAAAGGCTGTGATTTACAACATAGAAACTGAATTGCAGTTACGTCCAAGACCACGCAGTGCATCAAAAGAAAACACAATAGGGGCAACACTGTGGCTGTGTGTTAAGGTTAATGCCCATTGCAACCCTGCTTGGGTGGATTCTCCTGACTGGCTTGCATAATGAGCTCAGTTACTGGAGATCACTAATGCGTGTGATCTTAAAGGGTCTTCAAAGGAATTCAAGATAGACCTAGTCACCTCACTGGAAGAAGAGTGTCAGGTGCCCTGACATTCCAAATATGACTGATAAAGGATTTGCGAAGACAAGGGACAAAAGAGAGTTTGGGAACCCGTCCCCTGGTGCCCTCCTGCAGCTCAGTATGTTGAAAAGAGGCAGTGATCCTAAGAGTTTCTTTGAAGAAAATCACCAGCTTGCTAGGGCTCCTGTGTCCCCACCACGTCAGACTTCTGGGAAGTGTTTCAAGGAAACCATTTGAAGAGAAAGAAACGTTCTCTGGGGCTTAGGGGACACAGTGGACAGGTGTCAGACTCATACCAGAAAGGATGCACAGACAAAAAGCCAATGGAAATGGCCAATGGTGACTGGATTCTTATGATCTGAGAGCCAGCAGACGAATCTCAAGATCCACCTTAATTTCACCCAGGTGGCCCAGGAGGCCCAGCCCTGAGCCTGGGTCTTAATGATGAATGGAGAGAGTGAATGAGGTT
>NC_043701.1:99886276-99919568 GCF_006229205.1 Suricata suricatta | reverse complement strand
CCCCTGCAGACTGCAGGCTTCGCAGAATACCCCCCTACCCCCCCACCAATACTTCCTAGGAAAATGCAGTGTCCCTGGCCCCAGACAGGCTTCCGAGGTCCGAGATCCCCACCTCCTGTGCGTGAGCAGGGATGTGAGTCAACGTGCATCTAGCATGGCATTCTCTGTGGGCAGCAGATGGCAAAGCAGACCAGGATTCCAATCACCCCACCCCTAGAAGACTGAGATCCTCCCATGTATATTTTCCAAAAACAACATTATGAAAACTGAAGTCAACCGACCCTCTGTCCCTAACTGTCCAATTCTGAGGTGACACTTTTTCCATATTTCTCTTCATCTGAATATCTGTTCTCTCTGCATAGGAATGTCAACAAAATCTTCCTTGCAAAATGCTCAGGCACTAAAAATTAAGATGCTCTCTCTTTTTTTTAGTTTATTTATTTATTTATTTCAACAGAAGCAGAGACAGTGCGTGAGGGAGAGGCAGAGAGACAAGGAGAGAGAGGCTCCCAAGCAGACTCTGAGCTCTCAGTGCAGAGCCCAGTGTGGGTCTCGAACCCATGAAACTGTGAGATTATGACTTGAGCCAAGAATCCGACGTTTAACTGACTGAGCCACCCAGGTGCCCCAAGATTGTTCTTTTGAAGAAAGTCATAGTCCAATATCTGCATAAGAGGCTCTAACTGAACCTTAACACAATAAAATGACAAACTCTTACTTTATCTTTCAATATTCAGCAAGTTACTGCAAGGAAGTGTCCTTTGGTTTTCTTGAGAGCACTCTTTGGCTATTATACTCACTTGTGAAATGTCACATGGTTATAAAACCTTCAAATATTCAAATATTCAACGTGAGTCTGGCAGCAGGCATTCCTCAGAATCAATAAAATGGTTAACATTTTTTTAAAGAAAAGATTATGATTGTGTAATTCTCCTCTCTGCAACTATGGTTAAAATTTTCCTTTTGTGTCTTTATTCTGAAGATCTGAATAATAGCAAGTTCAAAGGTGCTTAGATACTGTTTGCCTGGAGCCAGTCACGAGGTGGGGAGTGTTGATCTCTCTAAGCAGTTGTCAGAATATGAGTACAATAAAAACATTCAGGGGTGCTTGGTTAAGCATCTGGCTTCAGCTGAAGTCATGATCTCACAGTTTGTGGGTTCGAGCCCCGCATCAGGCGCTGTGCTGACGGCTAGCTCAGAGCCTGGAGCCTGCTTCAGATTCCGTGTCTTCTTCTCTCTCTGGCCCTCCCCTGCTAGTGCTCTGCCTCTCTCTCCCTCTTCCAAAAAATGAATAAATAAATGAATAAGAAATTCAGGGTTTTGGATTGGATGACACGAAGTATAGAACTAGGAAGAAATTACTATATGACATAAAACCTTAAAACCTGTCAGGGTTTCTAGGACGTTTGAAAATAACAGTATTATTAAGCATTATGCTCCTGGATGGCAGTGACGGAGTGTCTTGTTTCTATAATAGCAAACACTAGAGTTTAGCCATCGAGGGAGACACATCGTTCAAATTGGCCCCTTATTTTTCAAAGATTATTCCTCTGCCTAATCCAACCAATTTCCCTATGACTCACCACGAGGGGCCTGCCACTACTCAGGCACTAATTCCTTCATTTATCTATCCCATATTTATTGAACTGACTGTTCCTGTAGGATTCTGGGCACTGGAGTTATTGATGCTGTTTACAGACCCTGTGAGCCTTCCTCGATGGTTTGTAGTTGATGCATGACCTCACCTAAATCCTGCTCTGATCTTGATCTTATTTATCAAGCTCATGTAACTTGGCCCTAGGGTTTTTGACTCCTGTGTGCTACCTGCATTTACAACATTTAGCTGGTTCCTGCATCAAATGGGTTTTAATTCCCAGCAAATTGGTGTTTATCAGCTTGGGGGGGAGGGGCATGCATGAGGAGTTTTGGGGCTACTACCCTGTCACTCGGGGTTCTCTCTCAGCAAGGGAAGTTCTGGGGGAGCAAGAGAGGGAAGAGGCAACCGAGCCTTTACCCTGTTCGCTTTCCCTGTCTCTTAACTCAACATTTCTAGCGACCTTCCAAAGACAAGAACAGAACTGCATCTTACAACAGGAGAAACAGGAGGAGTAGGGTAGGTCAAAGGATACTCTCCCTGCTTTTCTTAGGCCCCCATACCAACAGTTCCAGCAAGCTCTGGGTGCGAATGGAGCCCTAGAGTTCAATGCCACAAAGACTGAGGAGGCTCCCAATGTCTTCTGCACCTGTGGGTACAGTGGCTTTGGAAATCTCTGAAATTCTAGGTAGCGTCCTCAATAGGATAGGTCTAATATGTGTGTGCGTGCATGTGTGTGTTTAAATATAGGCTACAGTTTCAGAACTCAAGGGGAAAAGAGTTGAAAAGCAAATTTGCAGGGCATTGAGTGGCTCAGTCTGTTAAGCATCTGACTCTTGGTTTCTGCTCAGGTTATGATCTCACAGTTTGTGAGTTCTAGTCTCGCACTGGGCTCTGATTTGACAATGTGAAGCCTGGGATTCTCTCCCTCTCTCTCTCTCTCTCCCTCTCTCTCTCTCTCTTTCTGCCCCTCCTCCAATCTGCCTCTGTCTCTCCCTCTCTCCCTTTCTGTCAAAATGAATCAACTTAAACAAACGAAAAGAAATTTTGCTACTTTCCTTAAGTATGTTTTTCCAGTTTCTTATGATGAATACCTTCCTTTTAATCACTTTTATTTAATAACAGGCTATACAGAGGCACCTATATAGCTCATTTGGGTGGCTCATTTGGTTAAGTGTCCAACTTTGGCTCAGGTCATGATCTCATGGTTTGAGCCCCACATCAGGCTCTGGGCTGACAGCTCAGAGCCTGGAGGAGCGTTTTGGATTCTGCATCTCCCTCTCTCTGTGCCCCTGCCCCATTCACACTCTGCTTTTCTGTCTCAATAATAAATAAACATAAAAAAGTTAAGAAAAAGGTGTAGTAATTATCTAAAACAAAACAAGCTATATATACTGTTTTGATAATAATAGGGTGCTACCTAATCCAACATTCAAAGATCAAAATACATCATGTGACCTGCGGCGTCCGTATAAACAGGGCGACAACAATGAGGTTCTAGGTCTAGGCCCTTCTCCCACTCATGCTCTGCATTTGAACTTCCCCACTGTTCCTTCAGGATCTAAATTGCACCTTGCCTCCCCTAACCCCTGCCCCCAGGCCTTTGCATAGGGCATCTGCATGTGATGTTGCATTCACTCAAATGTCTGCCATCTCTATCCCTAGCCAGTGGTTGGGTCTCCCCCTTTGGCTTAAATTATCAGCACAATAGTATCTTCCTAGGGAAGTCTATTCTGGCCTAACTGTAGGTCACCTGTTTCTTCCATGACCCTGTGCATCACGGTCCCCTCCATCACACAGAGGATGCTTTTGGTTCAGTGTTAGTCTAGTGCTGGGTGGGTGATGACCTAGTGGACCAAAGACAATTTCAAAGGAACTCTTCACTCTCAAGATCCTTCAAAACTTGTCTAGAGGCTCTTCCCTTCCTTCATCCACTTGGACTTCTAAACCCACTCTTTATTTTGGAACAACGTGACACATATATTTGTTAGAAATATCAATTGTAACCTATACCATTTCCTCAGTTCCCATAATTGCATCATGCCATTTTGTGGGAGCCAATACCGCTCCCCCAAATTCTGAACTGACAGAACTTCACGGGAACATCTTCATGAAAGATGTACACCTGGTCTGAGCACCGTGTTTGTGCAGGTAGATTTTTGTATTTGTGGGTGTGGTATCTGCCACAGTGTGACATAAGGGGTCGTGGGAATAGCCGTAGCAGCAGTGACACCAAGAGACATGGCCAGCTGTGGCTGTAGAAGGTTGGGTATACCATACCGCTGACAAATAATTACTCTATAAGAACGCACCAAATGACAATGCCATGTCTCAGAATACCCCAGGGGAAAAATGCCTCAATGTCTTCAGGCTAGGTTTTCAATGGTCAAATACCATTCAGTGGGGGACAGAATTGAAACAAAGTAAAACAAAAAAGCAAACCAGGATCAAGCCAATTCCTTGCTTGAGTCTTACAAATATAAGTGATTGGATGTTTTTATCTGGAAACTGCATTTCTTTTCATTAGGTATTTTCTCAAGAAATATACTCCAAGGACCCAATAGATCACCACCACCAACAAAAACCCTTCTTAATTTTCTCAGTTTTTGAGTATCTACATTATAAAATTTTTGTCTCATGCTCCTTTCTTTCTCAGGTATAACTTAGTATCAATACACGCAAAGAAAGCTTTTCTCCAAGGGGCGCCTGGGTGCCTCAGCTGGTTAAGTGTCTGACTTCGGCTCAGGCCATGATCTCACAGCTTGTTGAGTTCAAGCTCTGTGCTGACAGCTCAGAGCCTGGAGCCTGCTTCAGATTCTGTGTCTCCCTCTCTCTCTCTGCCCCTCCCCTGATCATGTTCTCTTTCTCTCTCTCTATCTATCTCTCTCTCTCTCAAAAATAAATAAACATTAAAGAAAAAAAAAGAAAGAAAGCTCATCTGTAAGACCATGCTTTCCTCTCGCCGTAGAAAGCACAGGAGTTGATTGAGTCCCTCCAAGTTGCTGAATCTACTCATGTTTACTTGTGAATTAATTGACTAAATGACAGCAAAGATAATGGCATTGAAGGTTTGATTTAATAATCTCCCTTCCAACAGCCATTAGGCTTGATGTTCACACAATTCCTTTTTTCCATCTGTTAAGAACAAGTAACCGTTTTGACTGAGAAAACAGCTCCTTGTCTTCTTTTCAAGATGCAAGTGTGAAACTCATGTTGAAAAAAAATTTTAAAAAAGGAATCCCTTCTGGGAGGAACAGTTAGCAGAACGTGAGTGTATGAATGAATGAGTAATTTGCAAACATGAATGGCGTCCCCTCTCCACCAGCACAGAGGTAGAAAGCCGCAGAAAACAGATGCAAGGCTGAGCTCGATCCTGCCGACACTTCCAGGGGACACAGGGAGCTCGGGGACTACAGGGCAGATGCAGGGCCAGTGCATATTGGAGCTGGTCGCCAGGCGTGGACGGGACAATCATGGCGGAGCCTGTCTCCTTGCACTGGGCCATCAGCATAGATAGCACAGACCAGTCTTGTCTGGGTTGAAAAACCAAGACCTGAGCCCCACAGAAGTCAGGCTGCCCTCCCAGCATGGGTCTTTGTAGCTGTGCTTCATCTTGAGCCTCAAAACACAACTGAAGCCACAGGTTACAGGTACAGGGGACACCATGTGGCTGGGAAGCCAAGAGCCAGCAATCCTGACAGGTTTCTGTAGCCCCCCATGCTGGCTGCCAGCCATTGGGAGTGGCTTTTGGGGGAGCTGGAGGGGACAGGACTCCACACCTTAGAGCTGCTCTAATACTCCCGGAGCTTCGGAGGGAAGCTGAGGGCTCCTGACCACACTCTTCCCAACCCCTGCTGGAGGTGGAGTTGTTGGCTCCTGGTCCTTGGGGACTGAACAACAGAGACAGCTGAGCCCCCAGTAGGTGCCCAGGCCCCAGGGACGGAGAGGTCACGGGGTCCCTAGTGTCTTCTCTGGAGTCAAAGGGGGTTGGGAGCATAGTTCTTGCTTTGCTAGTCCCCTTTTATGCACCAGCCAGCCTGAAACATGGACAATCTATGGAGAAGGTATTCATATCAAACCAAAAGATTTTTTTGTTGACTCAGTTTTTTTTATAATGTTTATTTATTTTTGAGAGAGAGAGCAAGGGAGGGGCAGAGAGAGATAGAGACAGGATCTGAAGTGGACTCTGTGCTGACAGCAGCAAGCCCAATTCGGGGCTCAAGCTCATGGAACCAGGAGATCATGACCTGAGCTGAAGTCAATGCTCAACCGACTGGGCCACCCAGGCACCTCTAATTCAAGCTTTGAATATGGGAATTTGCATCTGTTGTTGGTAAAAATTGGGCTGGTGTGCTCTCTGAGCAGAGCTCTTGTTCCAACTGCAAATCTGAGGTACAGAGTGTTGTTCGCCCTAATAAGCGCTCACTGGGGGCCCCAGGAGGCATCACGTGCCTGGCTGCGGGAGGGGCACCCACCGCCTGCCCTGGGGTCGGAGCCCCACTTGTGCTGTCCTTCTAGCCAAAGCCTGTCTGCTGGGGCTGCTCCTTCTGCCCAGTTCTGGAAAACGAATATCGCTCTGGCCCCACACCACCAGCAGGAAAGAGACGAGCTTTGGGGTTTGGTTTCACAGCATTACTCGCACAGGTGAATTACAGGCTTCGCTTTCAGTTCTGAAGTCTCTCCCTAGGCAGGTGGAGGGAACAGAATAGTGTGTTTCGGGGTCCTGGGGAAGGCTTCACGAAATCACCCCCGCCAAACACACAGAAAGTACCTCGCAAATGTTTTCTCTGTGAAGACAGGCATGGGGAGCCCAGCACCGAGCCGATGTTAGAAAGCAGTTGAATAATAAGGCAGTTAGTGAATTAATTAATCATGCTAAGAAAGACATGGGCAGGAAGTAAAGGGCAGAGGAAAATTAATGGGAATCACAAATACTCGCCCACTAGGTTGAAAGACCCTAAGAAGTACAAATGGGCTGGATTTCTTTAACGCGATGGAGAGAAGGCATTTGAGAACATCCACTTCCTTTTCTAAATTTTATTTCAGAATATTGTATGTGTTTACTAAATATGGCTTCAAATCATGCAAGTGGCAGGCATTATAAACCTGTTCATGCCCCTGCCAGGTACCACGGGGTAAAACCTGGTGTTTCTTCACTTGATGTAGTGCCTTTTTGTTTTACAAGCCGCCCCTACTCTCTGTTCTTTGAGACGAACTTGAGTCTCGTTTACTGTTGGTCTGTGGGAGAACACAGCCCAGGAAAGGCATCTGTAAGGAAAGAGAAGCAAGTCCTTCCAAGGATGGTAGGCTGTTCCAGAATAGGGTGCTGATGCCACACTTGTCACAGAGGGCCACGGAGAGGGACAGGGGGTCACGCAGCCCACTCAGGCTTGCTTGGTTATTTGACTGGAATCTCTACATTAAATGACACGTTAAATAGATGAGACTTGCATTCAATGGGACATTGGAAAGTCATACCTTATATAATTTCCCCATTCAACACAAATTTTTAAAATCTTATTTATTCAACAGCAAAGGAGATTTTTAACAAATGAATAAATGTGAAGGATGGCTCAGTCGGTTAAGCGCCCAACTCTTGAATTCGACTCAGGTCACGATCTCATTGTTCATGAGTTAGAGCCCCGCATTGGACTCTGTGCTGAGCATGGAGCCTGCTTGGGATTCTCTCGCTTTCTCGCTCTCTCTCTCTCGCTCTCTCTCTCTCTCATTAAAAAAAAAAAAAGGAAACAGAATGGTCATATTACCCAACAGTTCTGCTGCTGGGCTTGTGCCCAAAAGAAGTGAAAACAGGGACTCAAACAGATGCTTCTGTGCCCATGTTCAGAGCAGTGTCATTCACAGCGCTCAAAGATAGAAATGACCAAGTGTCCATCTAAGGATAAATAGCTGGCTAGATACATACAGTCAGCCACTATTCTGCTTTGAAAGAGAATTCTGACACCTGCTCCAGCAGGGACAAATCCCAAGGACATTATGCTACGTGAAATAAACCAGAAAGGCAAGGATTGTAGGATCCCATTCATACGGAGGGGCTGGAATTGTCAAATATAGAAAGACAGCAAAATAGTGGTTGCCAGAGGCTGGGGGCTAAAGGGCAGAAATGAGGACTTGTGTTTAATGGGGACAGTTACAGTTTTACAAGCTAAAAAAGTTCCAAAGATGGATGGCGGTGACAGTCCTAATCAATGTGAATGTACTTAATGTTGCTACATGTACACTTAAAAATAGTTTCTTTCTCTCTCTCGCTCGCTCGCTCTCTCTCTCTCTCTCTCTCCTTTTCTCAAGATAAATAAGAACATTTTTTAAAAGGTGGGGAGCACCTGGGTGGCTCACTCGGTTAGGCATCCAACTCTTGATTTTGGCTCAGGTCTTGATCTCACAGTTTGTGAGTTCGAGCCCCACACCGGGCTCTGCACTGAACGTGGAAGGTCTGCTTGTTGGAATTTTCTCTGTCTCTTGGTCTCTCTCTCTACCCTTATCCCTGCCTCCATCTCTCTCTCTCTCTCTCTCAAAATAAGTAAATATTTTAAAAAATATAGCTAATATGATCATATTTTTTAAAGTAATCTCCACACCCAACACGCAGCTCAAACTCAAAACTCAGAGATCAAGAGTCAGAGGCTTTATCTACTGACTGAGCCAGGAGGGCACTTTTAATATAGTCCTTTATATTTTATGCATATTTTTCCATGATAAAAAAGAAAGTTGTTCCCCTCTGTGTACTAAGAAGTTAGGCTATACTGTTACGTGAAAAAAAAAATAACCAAAAAACAATAGAGAAAAATTAACATCTATTTTGAAACTGCTACATCTAAAGCCAAAACCCAAAAATCATGCATTCTGAGCACTGTGACATCTAGAACAAGGTGCATCTAGTAAGGGGACAAATGTCTTTGTGGCTTTGAGCAGAGCAAAATTTAGGATTTAGTACCTCCATCTGAAAACAACACAACAGAAAAAACAAAAAAACCTACCCGATCACTGGAATCAGAACACTTACATCTACATTTCATAGTCCAGCCTGTGAGAAGCATATGCTAACAGGGAAAGACCACTTCAATCATTCTTTCTGCAAATATTCCTTGGCCATGAGCAATTTTCCAAGAACTGGTCTGAGTACTGGTCTAAGTCTAAGCAGCTAATGGAACAATGAAACTCATGTCCTTAGGGAGCTGTTATGATAGTGAGGACAAACAGACCATAAATAGAATTTTTAAAGTAAAACATAGACTATGTTAGTGGTGGGGTCACCAGCTTCAGCAAATTAAAAGACAGGACAGTAATTCGTGTGTACTTACACTAAGAATTACTCACTGCTTATCTGAAATTCACATGTACCTGGGTAACCTGTTTTTTTTTCTGCTAAATGTCATGGTCCTTTTAACTAAGCATCCCATATTTAATAAGGAAGGGCTGATGGGCAGTATTGAGAGAAGGAAAATCCAAGGACAATTATATAAAAAATAAAAATGAAGGCACTTGATCGGAGGAAGACATAAGTCAACAAAGGTGATATGGAGAGAAAAACACAAAATATTAGTGACTTGGCGCTATGGAACATTCCCATTTTGGTTCGACAGGTTTGAGACAAGGGCAGAGGGCAGCTGGGGTTGAACAAATGGAAGGAAAAGTTCATTTGGGGGCAAACCGGCATCCTCTGATGAGAGACAAAGGTGCGCCTAAGATATTCCCAGTGACTGGAGGGGCCACCATTCATGCCCTGTGACCAGCAGACTGACCCGAGGTGTGGACAGGGGTTTGAAAGGCATTTGGAAAAGGTGAGTCCTGGCTGAAAAGTGACCTCAAGAGTGCCTTTGAGAGTGCTCCTGGCACTGAGGATGGATTCTTGTTCACCCACCGTCTCCCACAGGCAGGTGTAACTAAGTCTTGTGATCAGCTTAACCACTCAGAAGGGATGGAGACTCACAGAGCCACGAGCCCCTTCCCCAGGAGTCTGTGCTCACTGGTCTCACTGGGGCAACCTGCTGCCTTCCTCTGACCCCCAACCCTTTGTCGCCCGAAGGAGAGAGGAGAGTCGCGACCTGATCCACCATTTCTGAGGTGACAGTGCAAGGAAACCATTGAAACCCCAGTCTCTGGAGTCCAGTGGCAGTCTTACCACTACAACCAGAGACAGCGGCTGGAGTCTCACACCTCTGCCTTCTTTTTGGGAATCTCATCCCCGGCAATCCATGTGCATCTCAGATGCTGAAAGGAAGCACTCCCAGAGTCACCCACGCCACCATCCTTGCAAGTAGTGATGTGTCTCTTCTTTCCCTCAATCATTTCATACCAATAGCATCGTCAACGGTCTTCTGGCCTCTGCACCTGTCAGACATTCACTTGAAGACATGTCTGGCCTTTTCCCCAGGACTCCCATCTGGCTTCCAGTTCAGAACAGTTGGGAATTGAAGCTGTCTGATTGACTCCCACCACCTCCCGTTCAGCTCCTCACCACCCCATCTTGGGTTATCGCCATGTCGCTCCAGCTTCATCTCCACATGGCTTTCTGCCTTTCATTCCTTCCCATCTACATCCGCTCCTTTGTTCATTCCATGATGTGAGGGCACCTTTGCATGTTAATGCTCCCACATGACCTAAGAGAGGAATCCACTCTGCATCAGGTATGGGAGACATGCTTTCCACTCTCAAGCCTATTGAATTCGTGTGCTGAAAATTATTAACTTCCCCCCCAATTACATGACTGACACTAAGTCTAGCATTATTTCTGTTGTTTCGTATTGCAGTGTATACAAAACTGAAGTGAAATTCATTTCAAGCTCTCTAATTCAAACTCAGTCACAGAAGAAACCCTTCCTTGTTGGAGCGCCTGGATGGCTCAGTTGATTAAGCCTCCAACTTTTGCTCAGGTCATGATCTCAGGGTTCGTGGGTTCGAACCCCACGTTGGGCTCTGTGATGACAGCTCAGAGCCTGGAGACTGCTTTGGATTCTGTATCTCTCCCTCTCTCTGTGTCTCTCCTATCCTCTCTCTCTCTCTCAAAAATAGTAAACATTAATTTTTTATTACAAAAAGAAACCCTTACTTGTCTGTTGCCATTCATTTGAGAAGATTCTAGGAGAGAAAATAAACAATTCATAAAGATCAGGAAGTTATACATAGGACAATTTGTTGATAACAGGGTTAACTGTCTCTTAGGGCTGAATAGCATCACCACAAAAAGTCATATCTACGTCCTAACCCCCATATCTGTAAACGTTACCTAATCTGGAAATAAGATCTTTCTGGTTATAATTTAGGATCTTGAGATGAGATCATACTGGATTTAGGTTGGACCCCAAATCCAATGACTGTCTTCCTAATAGGAGAAGGAAGACAGAATTTTGTCACAGAGAAACAGAGGAAAAGGTCACATGAAAGGGCAGGCAGAGAATGGAGGGCAGTCACCAGCCGAGGCATGCTAAGCATTCCTTGCAGCCACCAGAAGCCAGGAGACAGGTGTAGAATAGAGTCCCCCTCAGACAGTCCAGAAGCAACCAATACTGTGGACACCTTGAGTTCAGATGTCTGGCCTCCAGAACTGTGACAAAAATGTCTCTCTTGTTTTAAGCCAACTGGTTTGTGGTATTTGTTATGTCAGGCCTGGGAAAATAGTACACCATAAACAGAATATGTCTGGTGTGCTCTCCTCAAGGTCATACCTTACTGTATTAGTGCCAACACTAAGCACAATATAAGAGCAACACTTTGGGGTGTACAGAGAAACCATTGTCTCTCTCCTCCTGTATTTCCATCTCAGGCACATGAAATGTCTGTGCTAGATGGAGTGAGGCAGGGAATCCCTGTTCATGTGGCCATCCAGGTGACTCTTTTGCAAATATATCATCTTTATAGGGCATAGCACCACTATTCCTCTGTTTGAGTGTTATACAAATTGAAAAACAAAACTGATAGTAAGATAGAAATCAAAATACAATCTTCGGTCCAACAAAGCCTAAGTTGGAGGATACAGAGTATGGTTCATGTAGGATGAATGGGTCCAGTCTACACTGTGCTCACACAATGCTGGGCACTGCGGGGTGGGGGTGTCCTCCTTCCCAGGACAGTAGGTGAACAGCAGAGCACCCACTCTCTTCAGTGTAGGATGAGGAGCTGAAACAAACTTCCCTACTGTAACCTTTCTAAATCCTCCAGTCAGAATGGGCCAATTCGCCTCCCCTGGGGCGGAGCAATGGGACAGGAGATGGTTAGTGGGTTCCACCAATGATATTGCCTCTCCAAGGAAGAAAGGAGCCTCTCCTACTCAAAAAAAAAAACCACAAGGTCAACATTTGACAGGAGAAAGTGATAGAAGACCCTAGGGACCTATCTCAAGACCAGTTTACCAATAATTAACATAATGAAAGAATGCTAAGCTGCCCTGAAAACAAATGATATACTTAAGAGTCACCAATGCCTTTCTCAATGTCCCAACAGCATTTTGCCTTTATATTATGGCAGAATTTTGCAATCAGATATATATATATCGATTTACATGTTTGGCTTCCCCATTAGACAGTGAGAACACATACATATTTTACTGATGTCTATATTATTTTTTAATGTATATTTATTTTTGAGAGACAGAGACAGAGCATGAGTGGGGAAAAGGCAGAGAGAGAAGGAAGACACAGAATTGGAAGCAGGCTTCAGGCTCCAAGCTGTCAGCACAGACTGACACGGGGTCCGAACCCACCAACCATGAGATCATGACCTGAGCCAAAGTCGAATGCTTAACCAACTGAGCTACTCAGGCGCCCCTGATGTCAATATAATTAACATATAGCATGATTTTGCAATTACCGTAAAACCATGGATTGTGAGTAACCTGTTCTGCAAGGGTTCTGCATGATAAGCAAACATTTCTAATAAATTTTAACTTGATAAATGAGCAGTGTCTTGTAACACGAGTCGTACATGAGGCTGACAATCACATGATCACAACTGAGCCAATAGCTCTTTAAATTTGCTTTAACATACAAGTGCTTTGGATGACAAGCATGTTTCCAGAATGAATTATGCTCGCAAATCTAGGTTTTACTCTCTTTCCTTCATTTAAACGCTCTGTCTCCCACTGAATCATTAGCTTTCCCAACTTTCTTCGCAGCCCTTGGAGTATCTAGAACAGTCATCAATAAGGACTGACTGATACCTTGTTTTCTTATGACCTCTTCACTTTTATATGCATCTTTTGTCAGATTTTAATTCACATATTTTTTATATTTTGCAGCTCACTGATATGAAAGTGAAAGCAGATTCCTAGAAATTAAAGAGCAATGCTTGACGCCTTTAATTTAAAATTATGTGATACATGCATAAGAGAATAAAAACACAAAGTGTGGCATGTGACACAGAAATGATTAAATAGTATATAAAGAAAATATAGGACACTGGGAAAGTGGTAGGGTATATAAAGAAAGATGAATAAAGTATATCTTTTTTTAATGTTTTATTTATTTTTGAGAGAGAGAACACAAGCAGGGGAGAGGCACAGAGAGAGGGAGACACAGAATCTGAAGCAGCCTCCAGGCTCTGAGCTGTCAGTCACAGAGCCCAACATGGGCCTCAAACCCATGAACCATGAGATCATGACCAGAGCCAAAGTTGGACACTCAACCAACTGAGCCAAGTAGGCACCCCAAGAATAACCTTGAAAAAGATGAAAATCTAAACATGCACAAACTAAGATTTATGAATACACTAAACTCCACTGGCCCCCAGGATGTTTGAGTGCAGTATGTGTAGGAGGAACAGGTCCAGACAAGTGTTAGAGGGGCTGGCCACTCAAATGTGGCTCCACACACTCATCCATGTTGGAAGTGGTAGCTTTACAACACTTTATCGAGCATCTATTTTGTGTCAGACACTGGTGTTATCGACATGTGGGAGACAACTGGGCATGTGGGTTTATAGTGTTCCCTTATAGGGTTACTAGAGACGCTTTCTCTTAGCTTGCCTCTCCTATCGTGGTTTCTCTCCAGTTGCAAAGAGCTGATGACCGACTCTTATTGCCGCCCCTCCTCAGTCCGCTGGCACATCAAGGGGGTTGGTTATTCTCAATAAGGTGTAGAAATGTTTCCTTTTGATTCTTCAACTAGGACACTTGGGTGACAGTCAGTTAAGCGTCAGACTCTTGATTTCAGTTCTGGTCACAACCTCTATCAGTGCAGAGCCTGCTTGAGATTCTCTCCCTCCCTCTCTCTCTGCCCCTCCCCTGCTCATTTGCACTCACTCTCAAAATAAATAAACTTTATGTATATGTATATACATATATATTTTTTCATTCAAAGGAAATAGAATAACTGCTTTTCTGAAATATTTTCATAATTTTTATAAAGTTTAGTAATACATTGTACTTTTAAAAATTTTTTTTATGTTTTTTATTTATTTTTGAGAGACAGAGAGAGACAGCGTGAGCAGGGGAGGGTCAGAGAGAGAGGGAGATACAGAAGCTGAATCAGGCTCCAGGCTCTGAGCTAGCAGTCAGCACAAACCCCGACACAGGGCTCGAACCCACGAACTATGAGATCATGACCTGAACCGAAGTCGGATGCTTAACTGACTGAGCCACGCAGGTGCCCCTACATGTTACTTTTTAATAAAGCAATATAACATTTATAAACTTGAATTGAGTATTATGTTTGTCATCTGAAGTACAGCCTGAAGTTGTATTATAATTTTATATAGTTTAACATCAAATAAACTTAAAAATATATTCTAAAGTGCTATTGTTCATAAAATATATATTTAATGGTTTTAACTAGAGTCTTCTATCTATGAATTAGTTTTTCTATCATAGTTTCTTATTTTTAAAAATTGTGTTGTTTTTTATTTTAATTCCAGTATAGTTAACACAGCATTATATTAGTTTCAGGTGTACAATATGGTGATTCCATACATACTCACTGTTCATCATGGTAAGTGTATTCTTTAAATCATTTCACCTATTTCTCTCATCCCCTCACCCAACTCCCCTCTGGTAACTATGTTTTTCTCTATAGTCAAGAGTCTGTTCCTTGGGTTTTATCTCTTGCTCACGCTCTTTTTTCCCCTTTGCTTTGTTTCTTAAATTCCGCATATGAGTGGAATCACATGGTATTTGTCTTTCTCTGACTGAGTTACTTCACTCAGCATAAACTCTCTAGCCCCATCCTTGTCAATGCAAATGGCAGGATCTCATTCTTTTTTATGACTGAATAATATCCTATTGTATATATACCAGTTCTTCTTTATCCATTCATCTATCAGTGGACACTCAGGCTACTTTCATATCTTTGCTGTTGTAAATGATGCTGCAATAAACACACGAGTGAGTGCATATATCCTTTCAAATTAGTGTTTTTGTGTCCTTTGGATGAATACCCACTAGTGTGGTTATTGGATCAGAGGAGAGTTCTTTTTTTTTTTTTTTGAGGACCCTCCAAACTGTTTGCCACAGTAGCTGCACCAAGTTTGCATTCCCATCAACAGTGCACAACTCTTCCTTTTCCTCCATGTCCCCATGAACCACTGTTGTTTCTTGTGTTGTTGGTTTTAGTTGTTCTGACAGGTGTGAGGTGATATATCATGGTAGTTGGATTTGCATTTCCTTGATGATGAGTGATGTTAAGCATCTTTTCATGTGTCCATTGGCCATCTGGATGTCTTCTTTAAAGAAATGTCTGCTTATGTCTTCTGACCCTTTTTAATTGGATTATTTGTAGGGGGGTTTTGTGTTGAGTGTATTAGTTCTTTATGTATATTAGATACTAATCCTTTATATGTCATTCGTAAATATCTTCTCCCAATCCATAGGTTATCTTTTAGCTTTGCTGATTATCTCCTTTACTGTACAGAAGATTTTTACTTACAGAAGCTTTTTATTTTAATTAAGTGCCAATAGTTTATTTTTGCTTTTATTTACCTTGCCTCCAGAGACATATCTAGAAAAATGTTGGTACAGCTGATGTCAGAGAAATTACTGCACCCTCTTCTAGGATTTTTATGGTTTCAGGTCTCTCATGCAGGTGTTTAATTGATTCTTTTTTACTTTAATTTTGTGTATGGTGCAAGAAAGTGGTCCAGTTTCATTCTTTTGCATGTAGCCCTCCTGTTTTCCTAATACCATTTGTTTAAAAGATTGTCTTTTCTTCATAGCATATTTTTCTCTCCTGTATCTAAAAGTAATTGACCATATAACTATGAGTTTGTTTCTGGGCTTTCTATCCTATTCCACTGATCTATGTATCTATTTTTGTGCCTGCGCCATACTGTTTTTTCTTATTCTATGAATTATAATTTTAAAATGTATATTATTGTATTTCTGCTTAGTACTCTATCAATGTTTTGGTTTTCATGAAAATATCCATAATTTTTATTTCCCAAGATTGCAAATAAATATTTTCCTGATTACAATAAAGATTGGAAAGTATATTTATATAATTTTAAATGCTAAAATAGATCTTTTTGTAAGTTGGTAAGATTTTGCTGGTTAGGGGAAGGTGTTTTCCAAAATCTGAAAGAACATTTAAAAATTCTAATAATTAACACTTCATTGTACATAAGGACAAGTCAATGTGCTAAAAGGAAATGAGGCATTGCCATGAAGATCTAAGTTAGTGTGCTATTTGCCACTTATGAATTATGGAGATTTGAGTGGACATTTTCCACCTATGCCTATCCCCTTTCCTGGCATCTGTGAGGCCAGCTTATAGTGGCTGTCTGTTCTGGGGTCCATCCCATTTAGATTTTTCTCCTGAATTGCTTTTGTGTGTGTGTGTGTGTGTGTGTGTGTGTGTGTGTGTGTGTGTTTTCAAGTTTTTATAACTTAATTTGAAGACCACTGATACAGAAAGGTTTATAGATCAGGGGTGCCCAAGTGGCTCAATTGATTAAGCATCTGACTCTTGCTTTCAGCTCAGGTCATGATTCACATTTCGCGAGCTCAAGCCCCACAGCATGGAGCCTACTTGAGATTCTCTCCTTTTCTTTCTGCATGCCTGCTCACACTCTCTCTCCCTCTCTCAAAATAAATAAATAAACTTAAAAAAAAGTACATCAATCAGAATTGGACTGCTTCATGAAGTTTTGCAAAGTGAACAACTCTGCCCCAAGATCAAGAAAAAGAATGAAGCTAGCATTTCAGAATCCATCTCTGGCCACTCTGCCTTCATCAGGGTGGCTCTCAGAGTAGTCCTTTGACTTATAACCACATATTGGTTTTACTCTTCTTGAAGTTTATGTAAATGCCTTTGGATTCTTTCCCTCAACACTAATTTTATAAAAGATTTGTACATTTTGTTGGGAGCTGCAGTGGTACACTGACAGTGATTGCGGCATAATATTAATTTTATGAATATATCACAACTAATTCTTCACTTGCCAGTAGATATTTGAGTGTTTCATCTGTTTGCCAATTTCAATTCTTTCTTTTTTTTTTCAGTCAGTTCTCCAATGAACGATCTTATGTATGTTATTATTTGTAATTTTATAGGATAAGCCTTATAAATACATTTGTGCTGCTTCTGTAGTTAGGGTTGGAATTTTAGGGCCATCTGCTAAATTCTAAAAGAGCGCTATCAGTGAAGACCCCACCACCTGCCCACAGGAGAGCATGTTGCACTACATCTGCCCCAGAACTGGCATTGTTCATCTGTTGCTGTAGGTTATGTTCTTTTCTTTTCATCTTTTCTATTTTGGAAAGTATATCATAGCAGTATCCCACCACAGTCATAGTTTTTATTTCACTGGCTGGTACCTAATGATGAGATTCCATACATTTCTCAAGTGTCTGTTCCACCTTTTTGCCTATTTTTATCCCATTTTAAGATTTTTACAGACATTTTCCATACTAGACATGTCATTCATTATCTTAGTATTTTCCTTTGATCAATGAGAGCTTATAATTTTCATCTAAAACAAGTTAATTTTTATTTTATGGCTTTTTTTTCGATATCCTCTTCAGGAAATCTTTACCAATGTTGAGATCATAAAGACATTTATTCTTTTACGATTTTTTAACATTTCATACATACACCTGCAATATATCTGGAGTTGATGATGTTCAGTATTTGACATAAGACAAGAATCAAGATTAATTTTCTTTCAAATAAGTATCCAATTGACCCAACATAGCTCATTGATGAGAACATGATTTTCCCATGGCACTATAATATCACCTTTGTCAGAAAGCTAATATTTTTATATGAACAAGTTTTCTTAAGCTCTCTCTCACACACCATTGGCATAATTCACTTTTATGCCAGTACTATGCTGTCTTAAATACTGTCACTTTTAAAAGTATGAGATATCACCTCCTACTCGTTAGGATGGCAACTAGCAAAACAGATAAAATAACAAGAGTTGGCAGTGATATGGAGAAGTTCGAAACTTTCCTCATTGTTGCTGGGATTCTGAAACTAAAACTGCTAGGAAAAACAGTATGGAAGTTCCTCAAAGGCTTGGCAATCTCACTTTTGGGTAAATATCTAAAAAGACCCGAAAACAGAGCCCTGAAGAGGTATTTGCACATGATTCAAGCAGCATAGCCCAGCCGAGAGGTATAAGCAATCCAAATGTCCACTGACCAGTGAATGGATAAAAACCAGCTGTCATGTACACACAATGGAATATTATTCAGCCTTAAAAAGTAAGGGAATTGGGGCACCTGGGTGGCTCAATCCGTTAAGCCTGTGACTTTGGCTCAGGTCAGATCTCACCTTCGTGGGTTCAAGCCTCGCATCAGGCTCTGTGCTGACAGCTCAGAGCCTGAAGCCTGCTTCTGGTTCTGTGTCTCCTTCTCTCTCTGCCTCTCCCCTTCTCATGCTCTGTCTCTCTCTGTATCAAAAATAAATAAAGCATTAAAAAAAAGAAATTTAAAAAAGTAAGGGAATCACATGCTGCAATGTGAGTGAAACTTAAGACTCTTTGCTAAGCGAAATAAGCTAATTACAAAAAGCAGACACTGTCACCCCACTTATATGAGGTATCTGTAAGCAGTGAGATTCATAGAAACAGAGCAGACATCAGGGTGTGTGAGGAGGGACTGAGGTGGGGTTGTTTAATCGGTATAGAGTTTCAGATCAACAAGATGAGAAAGTTTTGAAGATATTTTCCACAATGGTGTGAATACACTTCCTGCTACACTGTACACTTAAAATTATTAAAATGGTAAATTGTATATTGTTTTTTACCACAATTAATTTTTAAAAATATGTACTATGGTAAATTTCTGTACCTTCAAGATTGTCTTAGCTATTTTGAGCCCTGGGAATTTCCATGCATTTTTTTAAAAAATCATCTTATAAATTTCTATTGAAAAAAAGTCATTGAGATTCTGGTTGGAATGATTGCATTCTATGTCAGTTTTTTTTAATTTGCATCTATAATCTTAAGCTTTTAATTACTGAAGATATTACACACCTTTGTTTATATGATGTTTAATTTCTTTGATACACTTATTATTTGGGGGGGGTAAAAGTCCCATACATCTTTTATTATGTATATTCATAGGTATTTGTTTTTTCCAAGTACTATTGTGATGCTTTTAATCTCATATTTATTTACTGCTAGTACATGAAAATACTAATGATTTTTTGTTGATATCATACTCAGCAGTTTTGTTACATTCATTTATTAACCTGATAGTTTACTTGTTGATTATTTTTGGATTCTCTATGTATTCAATTGTGTCTTCTGCAGCATAACAGGTTTTTTCTTTTTCTTTCCTTCCCCTTATTTATTTCCTTTTCTTATTACTTAGGCCAGCACTTCCAGTGCAATATTGACTTCAACTATGAATGGCAGACACACTTTTTGTTACTGATTTCAGCACAATGTCGTTGCTTTACTTTTTTCTAAGTCTCTGTACTTTAGACTGTATATTTTTGACTGGCCTGTACACTTAGGCTAATAATAATAAATAACTAAAATAAATGAACAATAATCAGGCCACTTCAATAATCTTCTTTTTTATTGTGTCTCATCTGCTGATAAACCCACCAGTTGAGTTCTTTATTGCTGGTAGAAAATTTGTTCTGTTCTATAACTTTATTTATTTCATTATATATATTCCAGTTATGTGGCATATTTTTTCATTTTCTTGGATATCTTATTCTATGATCAGAGCTTTTTGAAGTCATCTCCTCATAACTGTAGTACCTGGCTCACTTGTGTAATTGTTGCTATAGTCTCATTTTTATTTTTTTTGTTTTATGGTCCTGTATCTTGGAATGCCTGGTAATTTTTATTCATTTATTCATTTTATTATTTTTTAATCTTTTATTTTATTTTTGAGGAAGAGAGAGACAGCACAATTGGGGGAGGGACAGAAAGAGAGGGAGACACAGAATCTGAAGCAGGCTCCAGGCTCCAAGCTGTCAGCACAGAACCTGATGTGGGCCTCAAACTCATGAACCACCAGATTGTGACTTGAGTCAAAGTTGGATTCTAACTGACTGAGCCACCCAGGCACCGTGTAATGCCTGGTGATTGTTAACACCAGGTGTTTTTATGAAAAATTATACAGATGTATACATGTATTCAAGAAAAAAACCATGAAATTATTCATAGCAGCAATTTTGTACTACATCCAAGACCTAGACACAGAGTACTATCAAATATAAAATAAATCAATTATGATTCTTTTGCACAACAGATGGGAGAATAAACAAAGTATTATTATATGTGACCACAGAGATGAATCACCATGAAAACAAAGGTTAGCAAAGGAAAAAAAAAAAAGCTGTAAGGAAGAGTATTTTCTGAACTATTCATACATTTAGTGTGTGAAAACATGCAAATTAATTTGAAACTTTCAGAAATCAATGTAATGGATACTTCTGGATAGAGTAAGTTTTGAGTGAGGGTCTCTGAGATGCTAAGATGCCTGGCATGTTCTTAATTTGTGGACTGAGCACACATGTATGCTCACTCTGTAAAAGATCTTTGTCCCAGGCACTTACAGTTTGTGAAGCTTTTTACATAATCATTAAAGTTTGATCAGTTTTCAGGAAAAAAGGCACTCAGCTATGTCTCTCATGTCAAGTTGAGTAAAATCCAAGTGACTGATGACATAAGGCTGTAGAAAAACAGGAACTCTCATGCAGAATGTTCACTGTGATGGGGGGAAGTTGGCACTACCGGCATTATGTTGAGTGTGAAGGAGAGAAATTGGCACCAGCTAGCAAAATTTCATGAGCCACAGTATAACCAAGAAATCCTTCCTTCTGGGTATGTATTCCAAAGACAAACTGCCAAATGCATAAGATAATGTATGCATAAATTTCTCCCCCATGTTTCTGGAAGGGCAAAGGACTGGAAACAAGCCAAATACCCACTGATGGGGAGCCGGTTAAATCACTAATCTATCCACACAGTGGGGTATAATGCAACTGCCAAAAAGGAATGAAGGAAATCTTTAAGTTCTGCTGAAAAGGAATAGCCATGATACATTTTTTTAAAGGAAACAAAACAAAAAAGGAAGAGCAGTGACTGACACAGTGTCTTTTATTTAACCAATGAGAAGAAGGAAACCTAGAAATGCTTCTGCCAATGTTTTCCAACGAGAATGGAAGAATAAATTGTAGACTAATGAAGATGGTGCCCCCATGGGAAAGGAAGGAATAGGATGGTGGTGCAGAGAATGTGGATCAAAGCAAGAATTTCCTGAAAGTGCATTCTTTATGGTTATATTCCTGTCACATGTAAACATTTTGTACAATAGAATACCATAAAGTCAAATGAAAAATAAATATTAACTCTGACATGAAATCATTCATGGATGAAACACATTTTCATAGATGAAACAATATGATGTCAAGAAAGTGCCTCAAAAAAATCCAGTGGGATTTGAAGGAGATGAGTAGGGAAAACAGGACGGTTGAAATGGTGAAAACTGAGTGACGGAGATATGGACACATTCTATTATTCCTCCTACTTTGGCATATATTTGAGATTGGTTAGAATGAGAAAATCAGACCAAGAAAGAAAAACTACAATATATATTAGGAATGACCATCTTGGTTTGCTTTTATGACCAATTTTTGGTGGGGAACTATTTCCACTTCCGCAATAAACATATATTGCTTTGCAATGAATAAATAAAAATAGCAATAATGAAACAAGCATCAAAGTAGAAATTCAAGCTTTTCTTTTGACCCATCATAGCTAAGTTCTCCAAAATAACATAGGAATTCATGTTGGCATATAGTAGGTCCAGGACATCTCATTCATGACAAGTGAATGATGTTCATGCTTGTCTTCGATGTTCATTTCTCCATTAACATTTGGTTAATTTTGCATGATTTTGTTCTGTTGTACCTTATAATGATTTATATTCCTGTGTGTGTGTTCACTGCAGGTTATCTGAAACATGTAGCGGCACATTATTTAAAGTGGCTCAATAATCATAAATATAAAACTTTAAAGACATCAATTGCAGTTCGGAAAGTGTATTTTAGCCATACAATTTTTATTCAACTTGTTTGAAATTCTAATGAAACTTAACCACTGTTCCAACCCAGGAGACAAAGAGCAGGACAGCAGTATAAACATCAGGGACATTTTCTTTATGGACATGTTATGGCAAAGCGATGAATTACAGAAGTGTCTTATAAAAACCATTTGGCATCTGTTTAGGGAGATTTTCACCTCTGCAGTCATAATTATATTGTGTTAGATTGAAATTTGTGAAATAAAAAATCAGTGCAGAACTCTTCCCAGGCAGCTGTTGAAAAGTAACGAGATAGTAAGTTTCCCAACAGTGTTCAATTTCTTCTCAAATATGGAGTCTGTTGACATTGGTCTCTTTATGAAAGAGAGACACTCCCCACTCGACATGGCCTAAAAATTTGTTTGTGTTTAATTGTGTTTCGCATTTATTTTGTACCTGAATTTGACGTAGGTTGTGTTAACAGAAGGATTAATTGTTGACTTATGCCTAGGGTTCTATGAAAATGTGCATTTTGTTTTGTTTTGTTTTTTTAGTAAAACCTACATGTAGAAAAACAGATACAGTTCAGCAGCTAACTTCCAATAAAGAAATGTGAGATGTCTATCTACCCTAGCTGGTGAGACAGTGGCGGAAAAAGCAAGGGACCAAAGAAACAAGCCACGATGGCACTTAGGCCATCCTGTCCAGAAGCCTTAAATGTTTTGGCCATTTACAAGAATCAGGTCCACCTGCACATAAATCCATAGAGCACAGCGGTCAGAGATGTGAACTTTTGTGTGACCCGCCATTGTGCGATCTTTGGTTATACTTTTTACTGGCTGGCTGTGACCTCAGGTCAATAATGATAAGACTTAAAACATCAAGTGAGCACATGTATATGGCAGTTAGTAAAGCACTGATCATTCAATACTTGGACATTTTTATAGCACTTCACCGTAAGGTACTTAGGTCTTAAGCGCTATTTCCATGTGAAACAGAGTCAGCAGTACTAACATCGAGCATTGGCTCCATATCTCTGGAATTAGGCCATCTTCTCTTTACCCACCTGAGCCCACTTTGTCTTTACTGAGCTTCTTGTCTACATCCAGCTCTCTGTCCTAGATTCATTACTTCCATTCCTCCTTTCTTCACTTTACAGATACTGCCTGAGTACTGTCTGTGTGTCACGTCTGGTGTGTGCACTGGCTTCTTGTTTATCACACTGTTTTGTTCCCACTCTATTTCTTTCAATCCTCACAAAATTTTTTTATATCAGGGACATTTTCTTTATGGACATGTTATGGCAAAGCGATGAAATCCAAGCAGTCTGACTCGGTTCCAAAGAGCCACCTCTGTGCCCACCACTGCTCTGCAAAATTAATTCGCTGACCCGAGATCTTGTCTGTCTTCTAATGTGGGGGAAAGGTCTGAGAAACAAAACAAGGCACTCTGAGAAATGTGCATTAAAGGAGAACTCCAAAGATGTTTTCAGCTAAGTCAATACAGAACAGTGGAACAAGGTAGGAAATTATCGCTGCGTCAATTTTCATAACAGAAAATGGCAATGCTCTCTGAAATTCTTGCAGAGAGAAAAGATAGATAGAGCCGAAGCAACTGAAAAACGTACGCTAAAGGTTGGCATAAACCGATAAAGTCTGGTTGATATTAGACTTACTGAAGTTGTGATCTGAAGACTAGATGGACCCCATTGTAATGAATAGGTTAGTCTTCCTGTGGATACGCAAGCAGGCCAGTAGGAAACAGAGAATCAGGCAAACAGATGCAGTGCCTTAGGCAATCAAACACTCTGCATGGCCATGGTTGAGTACATTTTTAACAAGCAAGTATTTCCACCACAAGCACCTAGAAAACTAGACAAAATATATGAAATAACTGTCTTTTCAGACATTAGCCAACAGTCAGCACAGGACTGTAATCCCTGAAAGGAAGCAAATGGAGTGAGTCATGATTACCTCAGTTCTGCCTGGAGGCACGTTCCAGAAGGCGGCACAGGGAGCGGCATCTGGAGAGAACTCAGTAATCATTTTCTGAGCAGAAGAAAGAGATCAGAGTTTGGATCTACCGAGGTAGCTGAAATTTGCAACAGATTTTAGGATTGTACATAGGTGTTCTCCTTTACCTATTCAGCAATGCATGTACAGGTCAGGATCCCAACATACCAGGTTTGTAGAAAGAACAACTCTTTGGTGCGATGGGCTGAGAAGCTAGCAAAATTTGCCCAAGCAGTCAGATTGTGAAATCTGGTGGAACACCCTGGTGGGGAGGCCCAGGGAACTCCCAGGAGAGAACCCAGAAAGTCCACAATCTGGGAGAAACAGGAGCCGAGCGTTATTCACTGAAGCAGGTGCCACCAAACACTAGATACACCAGTGAGGTTTCACTACCACTTGCCAATGAATGTGAGATACAGGGAGGGCATGAAAAACTCAAAGGTCTCACTTACAGAGAATTTGCAACTTTCTAAAGGCTCTTCCTCCAGGAATGCCATCAAGACACACAAGAAAAATTGGGCGGAGGCATGGATGGTAAGAAAGCGCCTCTAAGGTGGAGGCTATGGGAAAAAGCAATAGCTACTACCCAAACTTCTCCCTGACTCACGTCCTCCATGTAGAAAAGACTTAGTCTCCAGATGGAGGGCCACCCAAAAGGGTAGGGTGGTGGCATCCTATGGCAGCTGGGGAAGAAGGATGGGGCCACAAAAGGAAGCCACCCAGGCCTGTCTCTTATTCCTCTAAGGAACAAGAATATATCTTTAATACAGCATCAGCGTCATATCCTAAGGGTGTTGGTAGACATTATCACAGCTGGGGAGAATAGGGATAGAAAATAGGCTCTGATCCTGAGGGGGAGCAGGGGGAGGAGTGCAGTGGGACCCAGCTCTACACCTTTTTAAAAAAAATTTTAATGCTTATTTTTGAAAGAGAGAAACAGAGCATGAGCAGAGGTGGGGCAGAGAGAGAGGAGACAGAATTCGAAGCAGGCTCCAGGCTCTGAGCTGTCAGCACAGAGTCTGATGTGGGGCTTGAACCCATGAACTGCAAGATCCAACTTTTGACCTGAGTCAAAGTTGGACACTTAAAGGACTGAGCCCCGACTGAATCACCCAAACGCTCCTTAGCATTACATCTTGAAGAAGCACAGGAATACTGCTTTACAAAGCCCAAGACTGAGACTAACATAGGTCCTCAGAGAGAGCACATTGCCCCTTCTGCTGCTGCAAAATACTCACAAGCATCGACCAAAATCACAGTGAAATAAACACAAGGGTGCACAAGAAACAGCCCCTCCAAAGGGCAGCTAGAAAGGGGAGAAACAGAGGTGAGTGGGGAGGCTATCACTAGATGAATTTAACATCTCTGGTGCATCAGCAAACATAAAAACCAACTCAGCTGATACAGTTAACATTAATATGCATGTACATTAAGGCCTCAAAGAAGGAAAAGTGGATTCATCTTTAAGCATGCAAATACTTAGCTCAAGATCCTTTGTTTTATACAGCGTGTTTTGTTTTTGATGGAAAATTATGGTGCATGAGAAAAGGCAAGGCAAGAACAGTCTGAAAAGACAAAGCAATCCATAGAACCACACTTGGATAGAAAGCAGGTGGTACAAGTATGGGGTAGCCCCCTCCCCCCCAACTAGGAACATCTGACAATGTCTGGAGATATTCTGATCATCTAGATGGGGGTAGGGGAGGTATCTAGACAGGTAGAGGTCAGAGGTGCTGCCAAATGCCCCACGGTGCAAAGGACAGCCCCTAACAACAAAAAATAAACCAAATATAAGTGCTACGCTTGATACATTTGGCTCTAATAAAAAAGTAATTGCATATGGAAGGTCAGATAGGAAATTTTACCAGAGAGATATAAACTATAAGGAAGAATCTGTTAAAGATGCTAGAAATTAAAAATCCAGTAATAATAGAAAGAAAGGGGGAAAAGACAGCATCTCTGATGGGCTTATTGGTAGAGACAAGGAAATAAAACCAGTCCAGTTAAAGAAAGGTCAAAAGACATAACCCAGACTGGAATGCAAAAAGAGAAACAAGAGTAGAAAGATCCCCTGAGGACAGACCACTTAAAAATGGTGGGCAGTTAGCCAATAAACTACCATCGTTGGGACCAGTAGATGAAGGGAAAGAGAGAAGAGAGAACTGTTTCAAACAACTTTGGCCAAGAATTTTCCCAAATTACTGACATACGTAAACCACAGTCCAAGAATCTCCTAGGACTTCAAGCAAAAGAGTTTCAATGACACAGACACTCAGGCATAAAATTCAAGCTGCTGAAGAATCAAAGGCAGTGTGCACACCACAGGGGGCATATACATTAGCCTTGAAACACACTAAGGGGAGCATAACGTCCGCCCAAAGGTAAGCTGGAAATTTATTAACACTACCTAACTGTACACTAAAATACATAAGTTAAACTTTATGTCATATTCCCTTTTTTCCACCACAATAAAAGTAAAAACAATTAAAATACAAAGGCTTAAGAAAAAATACTGAAAAAGCCAAAGAAAACACATTACTTAAGGTACATCCTGAATGGCAGTAAAATTGGCGGGAGAGACACAAAAGCTGGTTCTCAGGGTGACCAAAACACTGTATTATGGTCATTATCCATAGTCATGAAAAAAAAAAGATTTTTATTAAAAAATGTTATTCTTTGGTATTTAACTTTTATATTTAAGGAGAAATATAAATTTAGTCATTTTCCCACTAACGGAGAGGCATAAGAATGAGAAAAAAGATGGATGGAGATTACTACCTGCAGAAGAATCAGAATAAGAATTACCTGGGGGCACCTGGGGGGCTCAGTTGGTTAAGCTTCTGTCTCTGGATTTCAGCTCGGGTCATGATCTCAAGGTTTGTGAGCTTGACCCCAGGGTCTGCCTCTGTGCTGACCGCAAGGGGCCTGCATGGGATTCTTTCTCTCCCTGTCTCTCTGAGCCTTTCCTGCTCATGCTCGCTCTCTCTCTCTTTCTGTCTCTCTCAAAATAAACAAATAAACTTTAGAATTCTGAAGGACTGGGGTGCCTGGGGGGCTCAGTCAGTCGAGTGTCCAACTTTGGCTCAGGCCATGATCTCACAGTCCGTGACTTCGAGTCCTGCATCAGGCCCTGTGCGGACAGCTCAGAGCTTGGAGCCTGCTTCAGATTCAGTATCTCCCTCTCATTCTGCCTGTCCCTTGCTCACACTCTGTCTCTCAAAAATTAATAAACATTAAAATTTTTTTTAATTAGCTGAAGAAATCTGTCCAGTAAGTCCCCTAGCAGAGAGGCCTTAACTGAGTTGCTTAGTAAGAACTCACTGGGGCTCCCCCAGGGTTGAGAGCCACCACCAGCCTTCACTCCACAGAACGACTCTGAAAATGCCTCTCCAGAGGGACCAACAGGCAGCCAAGGGGAGCTACTCATCATCAGGCCTGGGGTCAAACCCAGCTACCCTTTGTAGGAATGCCCTCCTCGGAGATTGCTCACAAAAGTTATGGCACATTGACATGATTACCCTGAGTCCCCAGTCCTGGTGATTCAGAAGGCAGCCGAGAACTGACAAACTCTTATCTTAAATTGTGGTTGTTTTTTATAGAGCGTTTAAATCTTTGGAGACACCCTGATTCCAGGTACAGATGGAATTACATGATGTCTGTGAGTTACTCTAGAAGGTTGGAAGGGTGGGAGGTTGGTAGGGACACGGATTACAGGGGATTGGCCGTGAACTAATAATCACGGATAGGCTGGGTGATGTGTTTGTAAACAGCGTCTGCCCCTAGTGTGATAGTTACTGAAAGAGAAGATGAAAGGGTTATCTGAGATCACTGAGAGGTGCCTTAGTGCAAACGCTTGTTCGCCAGGCTGGTAATTTCATTCTAATGAGCTAATTCCACCCTAATATTCAAGGTGCAGGTTGGCGTTAGCCACCACTGGATACAGGATCTGAAACGAGGTATTCGGGATGTTTCTTTTATGCTTCTCATGGAACTGCTTTCCTGCACACTAACTGTAATCTCAAACCAGTTCCTGATGTGTGGCAGAAAATAGAGTCACAGCCCTTCCAGCCTTGCGATTTTGTCACAGACCCCCACAGCAAAGCCCCTCCCTTCTGTGAGCGTCTTTACATACTGAACAGCATCAATATTAAAATCACCAAATCGTGCTGATTGGTCTTCCCCTGGTCACTGTACCCGAGGGAGGGAAGAGGTGAAGGTGGTGGCCAGTCTAAGTTGTAAACCATGCAGCTCCTGCATCCCACGAAGGGCTAGGCAAATCCTTATATGGGCCTCAAAGACCCCCATGCTTATGACCACTGGTGACTCTGGGGCCTCATCTCCTACTCTGCACCAGCCACACTGTTCCTCTGATATCCCAGGGGCTCCCTCACCTTATGACTTAGGACCTTGGTTAGAACACGCTTCTCCCAGAATCCTCTCTAACCTCCTTCAAGTCTTGGCTTAGAAGTTTCAAGTGTTAGCTCTTACCTTTTCCTCTCTCAATCTCCCTTATTCTACTCTGTTCCTCTCACACAGTTTCTTAACATTTCTGTACCATAACACACAGAAAGTTACAGCTAGTGGAGAAACTGGCCAGGTGTCAGCTGTCACACCTGTGAGTGAAGAAGTGTTACGGCAGCGGGTTACATAACTTGGACTTCAGCCTGAGGTCATTGGGAAAACCACTGAAGGGTTTTGCAAATGGAAGTGGCATAATCAGGTTCTTTTAAAAATGTTCTTTCTGGCTAGAGGATGCAAAATGAACCAGAAAAGGCTAAGACAGGGACACAGGAAGAATGATTTCAAGCAACGCGTAAAAAAATGAGTGACTAGCCCAGATAGAAAGAAACACCATCCCATCCAGGACTCATCTGAGACAAGATATCTCAAGGTGTTTATAGTATGTATACAATGTGTGGAGTTTTTGCCAGAACTCAATTAGCACACTTTTCTTATAAATAAAAGTCGACTAGGGGTGCCTGAGTGGCTCAGTCAATTGAGTGTCCATATTTGGCTCAGGTCATGATCTCACAGTTTGGAGATTCAAGCCCCACATCGGGGTCTATGCTGACAGCTCAGAGCCTGGAGCCTGCTTCGGATTCTGTGTCTCCTTCTCTCTCTCTGCCCCTCCCCCAATCATGCTCGCGCTCTCTCGCTCTCTCTCTCTCTCTCTCACTCAAAAATAAATAAAAACATTTTTAAAAATGGACTAGATAGAAAAAGAAGTAGAGTTTTTGGTTTATAGTGCAGTTTCAGAAATTATCAGTTGGATCTCAAACTGAAAAATTCAAATTTAGAGAACCCTTCAAGACATAATCACAGGTAGGTATAGGACTGAGTGTATCTTAATTAAGGGCAAAGGAATGTTAGGATTCCAACTTAAACAGCACTTAAGTCTGGGCTAAGTCTGTTGATTTTGGTTTATTTTTTAATAAATTTGTTTTGTAAAGTTTTTTAGTTTATTCATTTATTTTGAGACAGAGGGAGTGGGGCAGAAAGAGAAGAAGAAGGAGAGAACCTCAACTCAAGTAGGCTCCATGTCAGCATGGAGCCCAATGTGGGGCTCGAACCCACGAACTGGCCCATGATATCATGACCTGAGCCAAAATCAGACCCTTAAGCCAAAATCAGACGTATAAGTCTTAATGGTTTTATTTTTTTGCATTATTTTTTAAATTTTATTTTATTATTAGTTTATTGTCAAGTTGGTTTCCATATAACACCCAGTGCTCTTCCCCACAAGTGCCTCCATCTATGACCATTACACCAGTCCCCTTTTCCCTCCCTCTCCAGCCTTCTGTTTGTTTTCAGTATTCAAGAGTCTCTCATGATTTGCCTGTCTCCCTCTCCCTAACTTTCTTTCCCTCCCCCTTCCCCTTCCCGTGGTCCCTTGTTAAGTTTCTCCTGTTAGACCTATGAGTAAAAACAAATGGTATCTGTCCTTCTCTGCCTGACTTATTTCACTTAGCATGACACCCTCCAGGTCCATCCACTTTGCTACAAATGGCCATATTTCATTCTTTCTCATTGCCATGTCGTACTCCATTGTATATATAAACCACATCTTCTTGATCAATTCATTGGTTGATGAACACTAGGCTCTTTCCATGATTTGGCTATTGTTGAAAGTGCTGCTATGAACATTGGAGTACATGTGCTCCTATGCATCAGCACTTCTTTATCCCTTGGGTAGATCCCCAGTGACATAAAGGGCTAGTATCCAAAATCTACAAGGAACTCACCAAACTCTATACCCCAAAAATGAGTAATCCAGTGAAGAAATGGGCAGACCTGAATAGACACTTCTCCAAAGAGGACATCCAGATGGCCAACAGGCACATGAAATGATGCTCATCATCACTCATCATTAGGGAAATACAAATCAAAACCACACTGAGATACCACCTCACACCAGAGTGGCTAAAATGAACAACTCAAGAGACTACAGATGCTGGCGAGGGTGTGGAGAAATGAGCACCCTCCTACACTGTTGGTGGGAATGTAAACTGGTACAGCCACTCTGGAAAACAGCATGGAGGTTCCTCAAAAAAATATCAATAGTCTGTTAATGTTCTTAAACAACATGTGACCAAGGGGCTCGCTTTGGCTTTCCAGAACACAGTAACAGGTTATAATGTCCATTTTCCCACAGTTTCCAACATTTCCTTCATGGTCTGTAATGAACCAAATCATGTGTGCCAGAAACCCTTTGTCCAGCTTCCATGAGATGTGCACCAACAATTAATCTATTGCAAGCCAAGTCCTTTGGGTATTTGACATGAACTGCTAAGTGCCAGAATGTGACCTTCACAGGGAGAGGACCTAGACCCTCCTCCCCAAGTTCAGAAGCATTTCCACACCAACAGCAAAGCTCCTATTTGAGACATATTTTTAAATCTATTACTTTTGATTTTTAGTATGCAAAATATCATGAAATAATATTGTCATTTCATTATGTAATATTGCTGTTACCATATACGCCTACACCCTATGTCACCTGGTTTGTTTGTGTGTGGTAGAACTGAGATTCAGTTTCTTAGCAAATTTCAAATACACAAAATATTATCATTCACGATACTAACCATGCTGTGTATTAGATCTCTCCCGCACATTTAATCTAGCATACAGTCCTCCAGGTTCCTCCCTGTTGTCACAAACAGCATGGTTTTGTTCCTTGTACAGCTAAATAAGATTCCACCACATAATCTTATCCATGTATCCACCAGCAGACACATAAATTGTTTCCATGCCTTGATTTGTAAACAGTGCTGCCATGAACACTGTGCTGTGGATATCTCTTCGAGATAGTGACTTTGTTTCCTTCGGATAAATACCCAGAAGTGGACTTGCTGATTTTTCTGGATTATGTGGTAGTTGTGTTTTTAATTTTTTAGAGCCCTCCACACTGGTTTCCATGGTGGTCACACCACTTTAGATCCCACCAACTGTGAAAGGAGGTCTCCTTTTCTCCACATTCTCGCCAACATTTGTTAACTATTTTGTTGCTGATCCTTTTAAATCTAATTTGTTAAGAGTCTTTACCATGAATGGATACTGTACTCTATCAGGTGCTTTTAAAGTCTGCATCTAATGAAATGAACTTACAGTTTTTATCCTTTCTCTTGTTAATGTGATGTATCCCACTGATTGACTTGCAAACATTGAACCATCTTTGCATACCTAAAATAAACCCCAGTTGATCTTGGTGAATGGTTTTTTTTTTTAATGTATTGAGGGATTTAATTTGCTAATATATTGTTAGGAATTCGTCAGAGACATTGGTGTGTATTTTTTTTTTAATGTCCTTCTCTGGTTTTGGTATCAAGGTAATACTGGCCTTGGGGTGGAGCCAAGATGGTGGAGAGGAAGGGAGCTCTGTAAACTCCCTCCGCACCATTTATCGAACTGAGAAGGATATTATGCTCATCTGCAAGAGCGGAAGGAGAAAATACGAACTCCAGAAGGAATAGAACCTCAAGGATATCTGAGTGAGTGGGGGCGAACGGGGGAGATCCGAAAACGGGCCAGCCCGGGACAGGCAGGGGAGATCCGCAGCCCAAAGTGGCACAAGCGTGCAGCGCCCGAGAGACAAAGGGAAGAGACAGAGTCGGAACACGCTCATAGAACTGTCTCTGGGGAAGAGGTATAGAACGCTTGGCTGCGCTTGGAGACAGAAACCCACTCCATAGATAACTGCTGGGTAGCCGGAATCCCGAACCAGGGTGGCACAAGAGAAGGAATAGCCTCCAGGCCTAAGCCATCTTGGCGGGGAATCAGAGGCGTCTGTGGCTGTGAGAAGTGGCTGTGCTGGGGAGGCGCGCTCCCCTGCGGGAAGGGGCCGAGGCGGCAACTGCGCCAGGCACAAGCAATTTGAAGAAATTGGTCTTGGGAACAGGACCACGGACCGCATTTCGCCCCCTGCGCGGACTGGGCGAATCCCGGGTGTCCACAGGGAAAAAATAGGGCGCACACCTACGCGACCCCCAACAAAGAGTCGGTGGCAGGTGGAGGCCTGGGCGCACGTTTAGACTGTAGGAGCTCCCAGCTCATTTCCAGCAATGCAGAGCATCTTGAACAAAGCTATCTGAAACTAAGAGAGACTCGGTTTTTTGCTTTTTGTTTGTTCCTTTCCCCCATTGCAATCATAATCCTGACTGGGGGTGCGGACTCCGCAATTGAGTCTGTGAAGGTGCCCACTTCACCTCCTGCTGCTCATTTCACCTCAGGCAGGGGCGGAGCCTCTGAGAACAGACTCCAAGACCTACCACATCAAACCAAGCCTATCCACAAGGGGGAGCTGCTGGCTTTTTTTTTTTTCCGTTTTTGTTTTTTTGTTTTGTTTTGTTTTTTGTTTTGTTTTGTTGTTTGTTTGTTTGTTTGTTTAATATATAAAAATTTTTTTTCTTCACTAGTTTCATACTTATTTCTTTGTCATGATTACCTTTTTTTCCCTTTTTCTTTACTCAATTCCTTTAAATTTTACTCCTTATATTCCTTTCTCCTTTCTCCCTTATTTTTTCACCTACTTGCAACCCAGATATATTCTCCTGTATCTCATCCTTACCTCTCCCCTAAACTGGTCATACACTTTTAAACAGTCTACTGTCCTTTGTTGTCTCTGACCCCCTTTTATATATTTTTTTTGTCTTTTCTTCTTTCTCTTTTCTTTTTATTTTCTCTTCTTCCCTTCTTTTCGTCTCTTTCCCTCCCATTTTCTTTCTTTTCTTTCCCCCCTGTAATGTGTTTCTTTGTTTG
>NC_043701.1:99870447-99886176 GCF_006229205.1 Suricata suricatta | reverse complement strand
TGAGGGTTGAGGGGGAAGGGGGAGGGGGGAAAAGAGGTGGTGGTGATGGTGGAGGGCACTTAAGGGGAAGAGCACTGGGTGTTGTATGGAAAACAATTTGACAATAAAATATTATGGGGAAAAAAAGGTAAATCTGGCCTTATACAATGAATATGGAAATTTTCCTTTCTCTTCTAGTTTTTTGGAGTACTTGAGAAGAATAGGTATCAACACATCTTTAAATGTTTGGTAGGGGGCACCTGGGTGGCTCAGTTGGTTAAACGTCCAACTTCAGCTCAGGTCATTTTCTCAAGGTTCATGAGTTCAAGCCCCACGTTGGGCTCTGTGCTGATGGTGCAGAGCCTGGAGCCTGCTTTGAATTCTGTGTCTCCCTCCCTGTCCCTCTCCTGCTTACTCTTGCTCTTGCCCTCTCTCTCTTCCTGCCAAAAATGAAAGAACACGAAAAAAAAATTTTTTAATAACTGTTTGGTATAATTCACCTATGAAGCCATCTGACCCACGACTTTTATGGATTCAATTTCATGTTAATAATTGGTCTGTTCAAATTTTCTATTTCTTCCTGATTCAATTTAGGAAGGTTATAATTTCCCAGGTATTTATCCATTTCTTCTAGATTGGCCAATTTACTGATGTATAATTTTTTGTGATATTCTCTTATAATTTTCTGTATTTCTGCAGTGTTGGTTGTTATTTCTCCTCCATTTCTTATTTGATTTATTTGAGTCCAGTCTCTTCTGTTTTGAGTCTGGATAAGGGTTTACCAATTTTATTGATCTTTTCAAAGAATCAGCTCTTAGTTTCATTGATATGTTTTATTGTTATTTTTTGGTCTCTATTTTATTTATTTCTGTTCTAATATTTATTATTATTTTCTTCACTCCAGCAGCTTTGGGCTTTTTTTCCCTAGAGATACAAGGTTAGGTTGTTTATTTGAGATTCCTTTTGTTTCTTGAGGTAGGCCTGTATTGCTATAATCTTTCCTCTTCCAACTGCTTTTGCTGCATTCTAAAGAATTTAGACCATGGTATTTTCTTTTTCTTTAAGTAGGTTTCACACCCAATGTTGAGTCTCACACAGTGCTTGAACTCACAACCCTGAGATCAAGATCTGAATTAAGACCAAGAGTTGGACATTAACCAATTGAGCCACCCAGGCACCTCTGTATTTTCATTTTCATTTGTCTCCATGTATTTTTTATTTCCTCTTTAATTTCTTGGTTGACCCTCTTATTGTTTAGTAGAATGTTATTTAGCCTCAATGCATTTGTGTCCTTTCCAGATTTTTTTTCCTTGTGATTGGTTTCTAGCTTGATACTGTCATGGTCAGAAGAGAAGCATGATACAATTTCAGTCTTTTTAAATTTATTGAGACTTGTTTTATGACATATTCCAGAGAATGTTCCATGTGCACTTTAAAAGAATGTGTATTCACTACCTTTTGATGGAATATTCTGAGTCTATCTGTTAAATCCATCTGGTCAAATGTGTCATCCAAAGCCATTGTTTCTTTTTGATTTTCTATACTTGTTAACACTTGACTTTTTGATACCAGCCAGTCTAACAGGTGTGAGATCATATCCTACTATAGTTTTGACTTGCATTTTCCTATTGATCAGTAATGTTGACCATCTGTTCATGTGTCTGTTGGCCATTTGCATATCTTTCTTGGAAAAATGTCTATTCAGGGCCTTTTGCCTATTTCCTAATTGGGTAATTTGTTTTCCTCCTATCAAGTGGTATGAGTTCCTTATGTATTTGGGGTGTTATCAGACATGTTGTGTGTAAATATTTTCTCCTATTCTGTAGGTTGCCTTTTCATTTTGTTGGTCTCTTCCATTTGAAGAAGAAATCTCCTCTTCCAGACTTTATGAACTATCATCAGTAAGGAAAGACTTCCACCTGTGTGTGAGGCACACTGGGGCATCCTGTGACCCCAATTCTAGTAGCTCAAGGCACAAAGGGAAGGGGGCATGTAGTGGCTCCAGGTTGGGCACTGGGGGGTGGTTTGCACACAGTGTCTCATGGGCTCAGGCAACTGGGGTTCACAACTGCCATAGCTGTGTGATTCTTGGTGATAAGAACTACGGTGGTCCTTAGCAGTGAAGATGTCTGGGCTTCTCAGAGCAGGCCACAAGTCACTCCTGCCATATGGCTGATACTGGCAGCCCCTGCCCTTCTTTGGTCCTCCCTGGATCCAGACATTTCAGCGATGCTGATCTGCAAGCCATCTGGTTGGGGGAGACCAGGTCCTTCATTCAGTGCCCTGAAATGCTGGGGAAGCTGTCATTCAGTCTGCTCTCTTTCTCCCTACAAGGAGAACTCATGGGTCAGGGAGTTCTCTTTTGGCCTTGAGCACTGCCCGCACTGGGCACAGGAGGATGCGGGCAAAGTGAAACCATTCCTTCTACCATTTTGTATGGGTTTTATCCTGGTTTTTGCTCCATCGTGTCGTCACACCTCCCAAAGTGCACTGCAGAGCACTTGCAAAGCTTTTTTCATTTGTGGACAGCTGTCTAATTGTGCTTTTATTAGGGGACAGAGCCTGGGATCCCCTACTCCACTCCCATTTGTTGTTTATTTTTTAATTGTGTTATTTTCTTACTGTTGTGTTTTAAGAATTCTGTATATATTTGGTCCCAAGTCATTTATCAGAGAGATGGTTAGGAAATATTTTCTCCCTGTCTTTGTCTTGTCTTTATATTCTCTTCACAGTCTTACACAGAGCAGAAGTTTTTATTTTAATAAAGTACAAAGAAACACTTTTCCTTTATTGTAATGTGGCAGCTAAAATATTGCCAAATTCCAGGTCACTTCAAGCCTCTCTATATATTTTTACTTCCATAGCCTTTAGAGTTTTGCATTTTATGTTCAGGTCTATGGTTGACTTTGAGTTAATTTTTGTGAAAGTTGTAAGGTCTGTGTCTGGGTTCACTTTTTGTATATATTTTTTGCATGTTGATATCCAATTGTGTCTGCACCATTTGGATAAAATATCCGTTCTCCATTAGATGTCCTTGTTGGTGGGTGTGTGGCTCTCGGGTTCATTGTATTGGTCTCTGTGTCCACACACAGTCCACTACCAGTACTCCTTTACTATAGCTTCAAAGTAAGTCTTGGGGCCCCTGGATGGCTCAGTCGGTTGAGCATCTGACTTCAGGTCAAGTCATGATCTCAGTTTGTGAGTTTGAGCCCCACCGTGGGGGTCTCTGCTGACAGCGTGGAGCCTGCTTTGGATCCTCTGTCCCCTCCCGCCACTCTCTCTCTCTCAAAAATAAACATTAAAAAAAATTAAAGCAAGTCTTGAAAATGGGAAAATCCTTCCATTTTCTTCTTCTGCAGCATTATGCTGGGTTTTTCAGGTCTTTTGTCCTTATAAAGTTTGGAAGAACTTTATCATTGTCTTCAAAACAGCTTGATGGGATTTTGTTTGAGATGACACTGAATCTGTAGTTCACATTGGGAAAAATTAGCATGTCATCAATATAGAGTCTCAATCTGTGATCACGGAATACCTTATACATATTTAGATTTTCTTTAATTCATTCCTCAGAGTTCTGTGGTTTCCCACAAATAGATCTCACACATAACTTGCCAAATATATAACTATTTCTGGTTTTTGTTTGCTGTCATTATAAAGGATGTTGTTGTTTTTTTAATTTCAAAGTCCAACACCCATTGTTGATACATAAGAAAGCAACTGACTTGTGTATAACTTTGTATGTCGTGCTGTTTTTATACTTGATTATTAGTTCTGGAAAGTCTTCTATTGTCTGGAATTTTCTACATAGACAATCATGTCATCTCAACAGACACAGTTGAAATTCTTCCTTCCCAGTGTATATACCTTTTATTTCTTTTTCTTGTCTTTTCATACAAGAAAGGAGTAGGTCTAGCACAATCTTACACTGTAGTGGTGAGTGGTCGGTCATCCTTGCCCTATACCTTATCTTTGTGGGAAAGCATCTAATTATCTAATTTCTTCATGTTAAATACAGTATTAGCTGTACATTTTTTGTAGATACTCTTTGTCAAGTTTGAGAAAGGTTTTCTCAAGTTCTGTCCTGCTGAGAGTTTTGGGGATAGTTGGGTGCTGAATTTTGTCAAATGCTTTTTCTTAATCTATCAATATAATTGTGTGATATTTCCTCTTTAGTCTGGTGAAATGGTGGGTGAAATTGACTGAATTTCAAAATTTGAGCCAACATAATCAGGACACATCATAGTTGGTATAATTATTGTACAATTCTTTTTGCACAGTATTAGATTTGATTATTTTGTTCAGGTTTTTTTGTTTGAGAAATATTCATGTATAGATTTATTTTCCCATAATGTCATTATTTGGTTTTAGTATTAGTGCAATGCTGGCCTCATGTAATGAGCTGAAAAGTGATCCCTCTGCTTCTGTTTCTGAAAGTGATGGTGGAGAATTGTTATTATTCTTTATAAGTTTGGTAATGGAATGCATGGGTAACTTACTTAGTTGAACATCCAACTTCAACTTAGGTCATGATCTCATGGTTTGTGAGTTCAAGCCCTGCTTCAGGCTCTGTGCTGACAGCTCAGAGCCCAGAGCCTTCTTCAGATTCTGTGTCTCCCTCTCTTTCTGCCCACCCCCTCAACTCATGCTGTTTTTTTCTCTCTCTCTCAAAAACACATTAAAAGGGGGCACCTGGGTGGCTCAGTCGGTTAAGCGTCCAGCTTCAGCTCAGGTCATGATCTCATAGTTCGTGGGTTTGAGACCCGCGTCAGGCTCTGTGCTGACTGCTAGCTCAGAGCCTGGAGCCTGCTTCAGATTCTGTGTCTCCCTCTCTCTCTGACCCTCCTCTGATCACACACTCTCTCTCTCTCTCTCTCTCTCAAAAATAAATAAAAAGCATTAATAAAAAAAACTTTTGTAAATAAATAAACACATTAAAAATTTTTTTTGAAGTTTGGTAATACTAGTGAAATCATCTGGGCCTACTTATTTCTTTGTTAGAAGGTTAATCATTACTGATTTAAATTATTTTAGAGCGTTAGCCCTTTTCTGGTTATCTACTCCTCCTTGTATGAGTTTTGGAAATTTATATGTCACAAGAAATAGTCCCACTTCCGCTAAGTAATCAAATTTACAGGCGGAGAGTTTTTTATAGTATTTCTTTATTAGCCTTTTAATGCTCTTGGGATCAGCAATGATGACATCTCTTTCAGTTTTGATAGTAAAAATGCATGTCATCTCTCTTTCTCTTCTTGGTAAGCTTGACTTGAAGTTTATCATTTTATTGATCTCTACAAAGAACTAGCTTTTGGTTCTATTGATTTTCTCTCATGTTTTCCTGTTTTTAATTTCATTGATTTCTGCTTTAATTTACATTTTTAGTTTATTTTCCTTCCTTTACCTTAAATTGCTCTACTCTTTCAGTTGTTCCCTAAAATGAGAGATTAGATGATTGATTTTATGCTTCTTCTTTTCTAATATATGCCCTTGATACTATGAAATTCTAAGTAAAGCACTGTTTTCCCCTTCTCCCATAAATTCTGATAGTTGTGTATTCATTTCATTCAGTGCAAGGTACTTTTTAACTTTTCTTGAGTTTTCTTTGACCCATGTGTTATTCAGAAGTCTGTTGTTTAATCTCCAATAAATGGTGGACTTTCCAGCTATTGTTATGTTAGTGAGTTCAAGTTTAATTTCACCATGGTCTAAAAACATAGTTACTATGATCTTTGTTCTTTCAAATTAGTGACGGTGTCTTTTGTGGCCCAGGGTATTGGTGTTGGATGACTGTTTTATGCAAGCTTGAAAAGTGTAGCTTTGGCTGTGATTGGATGGAAAATTCTATAGATACCAGTTAGATCAGGTTGATTGCTGTACTGTCCACGTCCACTTTGCCCTTACTGATTTCCTCTCCATTTGCTCTATCCATTACTGAAGAAAGGTGTTGAAGTCTGTTATGTTCATACTGGATGTATCTATTTCCCTTGTGGTTTTTTTTTTTTTTTTTCCTTTCCTGGTGACTGCTTCATGCTCTGTGGTCAGGCACCCACACATTTACAACTGGTCTGCCTTAGTGAAATGCTTTCTTTGTCTCTGGTCATTTTCATTCTTTGAAGAAATGTTTGAGATTTATATAACACCCCATTCCTCTTTGATTTCTGTAATCAAGGTGTGTCTTCCTCCTCACGTTACTTTAACCTAACTAATCTTAACATTTAAAATTGCTTTCTCCCTGGGTGACTCAGTCAGTTAAGCGTCCAACTCTTGATTTCCACTCAGGTCATGATCTGTTGGTTTGAAGGCTCAAGCCCCACATTGGGCTTTGCACAGAATGTAGAGCCTGCTTGGGTTCCTCTCTCTCTCTCTCTCTCTCTCTCTCTCTCTCTCACTTTATCTCTCTTCCCCTCCCCTGTTTGCACTCTCTCTCTCAAAATAAATAAATAAATGTTAATATATATGTATGTATGTATAAAATATATAAAATTCTTTAAAATTAGTTTCTCAGGCATCTGCTGGCTCAGTTAGAAGAGCATATGACTCTTGATCTCAGGGTCATGAATTCAAGCCCCAGGCTGGGTGTAGAGATTACTTAAATAAATAAAACTTTAAAAAATAATAAAATAAAAATAAAATTGGTTTGTTCTACACAACATATATTTCTCTCTAGTCTGCTTGCTTGTTTCCTTTTAACTGGTGCATTGTTTAATGTGTGTATTTAGGACATCTATATATAAAGTAATTATTGATGTGGGTGGATAAATATCTACCACGTTTCCAGTTCCTTTCTATTCATTGCATTTACTGTTTAGTTCTTTTCCCCACCCTGTTCTCTGCTTTCTGTGGTTGTCATTTAACTTCTCAGATGATTTCATTTTATCTCCTCTATTAGCATACCAACTGTATTTTATTTTTACTTTTTAGGTGGTTGTCCTAGGTTTATAATATACAGTTTTAGCTCATCTAAGCCCCTATTCAAGGGCGCCTGGGTGGCTCAGTCAGTTAAGTATCTGACTTCGGCTCCGGTCATGAACTCACAGTTAGTGGGTTTGAGCCCCATGTTGGGCTCTGTGCTGACAGCTTGGAGCCTGGAACCTGCTTCCAATTTTGTGTCTCCCCCTCTCTTTGCCCCTCCCCCACTCATGTACTGTCTCTCATATAAAAACATTTTAAAAAGTTAAAAAGACAAAAGAAAATTCTACATCATATCAGATGTTACCCTATAACAGAATAGTCCTGATTCCTCACATGCTTTATGGCATCATCGTGATTCATTTCACATATCTATGCACAATGGAGACCCCCGTATATTGTTACTCTTATTACTTTAAACAGGTATCTCTACATCAATTAAGAAACTTTAAATTACAGATTTTATTTTACCCTCCTACATTCCTTCTTCAGTGACCTTCCTTTGTTTCTATAGGTCAAGTTTCTGATCTATATTGTTTTCCTTTGCACTGAAGAATTTCTCTTAACACACCTTGTAAAACGGCTCTGCTGGTGATGAGTTCTGTGGGTGTGTGACTACCTGAAGAATTCTTACTTTTCTCCTCACCGTGAAGGATGCCTTCACTACATATAGAATTCTGGGTTGGTGATATTTTCCGTTCAACAACTTAGTATTCATACCAATCATCTTTTACTTGTGTGGTTTCTAAGGAGACTTCCTAATAATTCTTACCTTTGTTACTCTATAGGTAATTTGCCTTCCTACTTTGCTCTCCTTCAAGATTTTCCTTTAGTCTGTTGTTTGAGTTTGGTTTTGCTTTGGTTTTTGTCTTTGTTCTTGCTTTTTAAAATTTGAACATGCAAAAACTTGGTGAAGAGTTTTGGCTGTTTATGTATCCTGTTTGGTGTTTTTGGAGCTTCCTGGATCTTGGTCTTGATGTCTATCATTATTTCTGGAAAGTTCTTAACCATTATTACTTCCAAATTTCTTCAACTTTGTTCTTTCTTATTTCTCCTTATATAACAGTGACACATATGGTATACCTTTTGAAATCATCCCACAATTTTTAAATATTTTGTTGTTTTTTTCACCCTTTTTTTTCTCTTTGTATATCCATGTGTAACTTACTCATCATAACCCAACAAAACTCATCAAAGGCATCTTCATTAATGTTAGGGAGTTTGGGATTTTACCATTTCCTTTTCATTTTTTCTTGGAATTTCCATCCCTCAGTTTACATTATCCATCTCTTCTTGAATATTGTCTACTTTCTTCATTAGAGCCCTCTACATATCAATAATGCTCATCTTAATTCTCTTGTGTACTATTCCAACATCCATGTCATATTTGAATCTGCTTTTGCTGCTTGCTCTGTCTCTACAGATTGTGGAGTTTTTCCTTGCCTTTTGGCATGCCTTAGAATTTTTTGTTGAAAGTGGAATATGTTGAATCACATAACAGGAGGTACACTTAAAAGAGGTAGGCTGGCTTAATATTTGCTGTAGGTGTAGATGTCCGAAATTTCTATTCATTTAGCATCCTTGTGTGCACCATTCTTGTTGTTTTTGAGCTTTCCTGAGAATTCTTCCTTGGATTACATGTGTTTATTTCAGCTCTTTCTGGTATGACCCATGGTACAATGCTCAGGTCCTAGTGTGGTGGTGAGGAATGGCACAGGGAAAACTCCTATGACCTTAGGAGCATATCTCAAAGCCACGGGAGCCTGTGTCCCTGGGCTCTGACTCCATAAGTGCAGCTCAGATTTTTGTTTGCCCTCTTAATTGAGAAGGGAGGGGTAAATGGACTAGAGTCAGAGAAATGTCCTTCCTCTAGGTGGATAAATCTCTGATAAAGGCTTTCACCTTAGAATCTAGGTCTCTGTTATGAAGCATGCTCTGGGGATGTTCCACAATATACATTTTCCCTCCCCCTGCCAAAACAACATTACTTGGGTCTTTCTAGGTCTTAACTGAGAACGTAGTGGGGTTCCTGGAAGCTCAAGCCATGATATGTGGGCACCCAGGCATTCTCCCTCTCAAGTTAGTCCACACTCAGCCTCCAGGAGCTTGTTGAAATAACCATTTAAGCATGCCTATGAGTTTATGGCTACCTGAAGCACGTCTCATCTGTGATCTCTGGATTTACCTATGTCCCAACATTGTGGGGTGGGCATTATGAGTTTTTTTATGGGCTGAAGAAAAATTTTTTATTTTCGATTTTATTTAGTGTTTTCTTACTATACGGATCCAAGTACTTTGCGTGTTGAAGCAGAAGCCAGAAATCCCCTAAACTTCCTTTCAAGCCCCAAATGCTTCCCAAACAAATTGATCTTCCATTCTGCCATCTCTGTTTCTAAGATCCTAAAAACATCCAGCATCTTTGTAACCTGGAATATTGCAGTGGACCCCTCACTGATCTCTCCACTTCTACACACGCCCTGCAGCTCCAATCAATTATGCATGCCACCCAAAGAAATGTTTTAAAACACAAATTAAGTCAGTTCCCTCCTCTTCTTAACGCTCATCAGAGGGGGTAATGGAAATTGAACTGTGAGCTCTTCCATGTATACTTTTAAGGGTTTGCACATGCAAAACATGATGGAATGATAGCTAAGGAATACAAACAAGATCTTTCCTATGGAAAGAATAAAGGGATGTGGAGACAAAGTGATGGTTAGAGATGTTATAAAATAAAATAAAAAAGATGGGAAACACTTGGTTGCATCACAACAGGGCAAGAAAAGCAAAAAGTGTTGGAAGATGAGTTTGTGGCTGGCGAAGTGCTGGAGACGTGTGGTCGGGGGTGAACTCATCAATACAAGGACCCTGATCACTCTTATAGGTGCTGGGACACCTGGAAAATGGGGGTTCCACGTACTCCATGGATGATGCCAGTGTTACCAAATAGGGGTGAACATGGGAGGATTAACTGAAAGTCTATCTAAGGAGCAGTTAGATATTCAGATATAGTCCACAACTATGAGCACCAGCACAGCTACCACATTGCTGGCCTAGACAAGAAAAATAAAGGTGGAGGAGATCTGACTCAGTGAAGAGAATAAAGCAGACCATCATGGGATGCAGACAACTATCAGATCTAAAGGCAAGAATGGGGCACCACAATGACACGGGTGACACAGGGGATTGGATAAAGATGTGCAAACTGAGGGGCGCCTGAGTGGCTCAGTTGGTTAAGCAATCAACTTCGGCTCAGTTCATGATCTCACAGTTAGTGAGTTCGAGTCCTGCGTCAGGCTCTGTGCTGACAGCTCAGAACCTGGAACCTACTTCAGCTTCTGTGTCTCTCTCTCCTTCTGCCCCTGCCCTGCTCACACTCAGTCTTTCTCTCTCTGTCTCTTAAAAATAAACAAACACTTAATAACTGTGCAAACTGAATTGTCTGCATACCATGTGCCTATGATGCTCCATGAACAGAGGAAGAAGTAACCGGATGAATGAGGGAAAGATTTATGAAGTCAACCTCCAAATATTTACCGTGTTGTGGTTTTGAGATTAAAAAAGATTTTTTAACATACATTTACTTGAGAGAGAGAGAGAGCGAGCATGAGTAAGGGGAGGAGTAGAGACAGGAAGACAGAGGATCCAAAGCACATTTGCATTGTCAGCACAGAGCCAGAGGCAGGGATCGAACTCAGGAACCTCGAGATCGTGACCCGAGCCAAAATCAAGAGTCAGCTGCTTATTGTACTGAGCCACTCGGGTGCCCCAGGTGACTTTGATGTTTTATAGTTTTCCATATATTCCCCTAGAAAGAACAATTCTAAAAGTTAACTGCTACTGGAGGGCACATCAGCACAGAGTCTGTAAGATAAGCAGGTGATGAAAAAGATTCACCAGTGTCCCTGTCACTTTAAGGAGGTGTGTGACCACCTTGTGCATTTCCTGCAGAGTCCTTGTGGTGGAGACGCAGATCAGTCAACCCCCTGAGCCTGGCTCTCCATGACACGTGGAATCTGAGCTCCTCCTGCACACACAGAAGTCAATGATGACTCTAATAGGAGTGGCAATTTTGTTCAGACCTTTCACAGGCCCAGGAAGTCGTAATTCAAATGATATTCACTGGTTCAAGACACCTGCTTATACTTCCGCCAGTGCTCACACCGCATTTTAATGCACTAGTTATTGCTGAGATGCTCTCCGCATGTCTATTAATCTTTCAAATTAATGAAGGCCAAGTACTTGTTGAGTAATTTACTTTTACCCACGTTGAACTTATTTTTAGCAGTCGCCACGTAAATCAGAACCAGTAAACAGGATAAATAAAACACGGTTCAAGAAAGGGCCAATATCACTTATGAATATGGATACAAAAATCCTATGCCTAATATTAACAAACCAAACAGACAGTGTATAAAAAGGATGATGCATCATAATCAAGGGAGGTTTACTCCAGAAAAGTAATATGGATTTGACATTTTAAAAAGTCAATTAATATTACCAACACTAACAGAGAAAGGTCTCAAAATTTTTGTGCCATCTCAATAGATTAAATAAAAGCATTCAATCAAACACACACTTCCCTTGAGATTAAACAGACACAAACAATTTAATGACTCAGCAAACCAAATTAAAAATTAAAATGCTTCCATGACCTGGTAAAAGCTCTCAACAAAAGAAACTAACTCTGCGATTCAGGAACAAGATAAGAGTGCCCAGTGTTCTCTCCCATGGAAGTGTGTACAGATGTTTTAGCTCTATAGGGGAGCACAAAGAAGAAATGTTTATATGTTTGTGGGTCAGAATTTTTTAAAAAACTCTTTTTTTTTACAGATGATTTGGTTGCATAATAGAAAATGTAAAAGTCTCTGAATTAAATATTAAAGTAAATAAAAATATACAATAAAACAACTAAATATAAAATCTTTACATTCTTTACAAAAATGTTTTGCATTCTTACATCTCAGGAAAAAAAGGTTTATAAGGCATACCATTTAAATAACATCAAATATATAAAGTATCTAGAAATAAATTCAACAAAATGTTTGCAAGATTTTTATAGAGACCTTTACTGATAATATTAAATGTTATTATACAAGGGCATATAAATCTATATAAATGAGATCATATAAATGTAGTAGAAAATAATGTTCATGCATTGGAAGACTCGATGTTTTAAAAATTCTACATTTCTATGAATTGATCTATAGAGTTAACGCCACCTTCATCAAAACCCTAGAGGTTTTTGGTTTTACTTGCTTTTCTGTTGCTTATTTATTAGGGGGTTTTCTTTGGGGGAGTGGGAGAGGAATTAGGGAAAGGATGACCAAATGATTCCAAAATTCCTCTGCACTTCTAACAGGCCAAGATAGCTGATTGAAAACACAGGACAAGGTGAAGAGATTAGCCCTACCTAACACGAAGGTTTATTTTGGGTTTTTTTTTTCTGATATATATATAATATAGTTTATTGTCAAGTTGGTTTCCATACAACACCCAGTGCTCATCCCCACAAGTGCCCTCCTCCGTGCCCATCACCCCCTCCCTCCTCCCGCACTCCCATCAACCCTCAGTTTGTTCTCAGTATTTAAGAGTCTCCATGGTTTGCCTCCCTCCTTCTCATTAACTATTTTTTTCTCCTTCCCCTCCCCCATGGTCCTCGGTTAAGTTCCTCCTGTTCCACATACGAGTATAAACGTAAAGGGCCACCTGGGTGGCTCAGTAGGTTAAGTGACTGCCTTCAGCTCAGGTCATGATCTCATGGTTCGTGGATTTGAGCCCCACGTCAGGCGCTGCCCTGACAGCTTGGAGTCTGGAGCTTGCTCTGGATTCTGTGTCTCCCCCTCTCTCTGCCTCTCCCTTGCTCATATTCTGTTTTTCTCTGTCTCTCAATAATAAATAAATGCTAAAAAAATTTTTTAAATGAAGGTTTATTTTGAAGTGGTAAGAGAACAGTGTGAGTTTGGAATGAGCTCAAAGGCATTAGACGTCCCAAGAACACACAGCATAGGTAATAAGACATGTTGGGGGAAATGGTAGGCACGTTGATCAACTGTGATGAGACAATATGCATCCACAGTAAGTTCAAGAGCTTTCTTACACCATTTCCAGGTGGGTTCATGATAAAGGCAATATTTTAAAGATTATAGACAAAAATATTGGAAAATGTCATCAAGACTTTGGGGAATACTTTCTTAAGAGACTAAAAGAAAATGGGGGCCTGGGTGTCTCAGGTCAGCTGCCACGTCAACTCAGGTCATGATCTCATGGTTCATGGGCTCAGGCCCACATCGGGATCTGTACTGACAGCAGGGCCTGGAGCCTGCTTCAGATGCTGTGTCTCCCTCTCTCCCTGCCCCTCTGCAGCCTGTGCTTTCTCTCTCTCTCTCTCCCTCTCTCTCTCTCTCTCTCTCTCTCTCTCTCTCTCTCAAAACTAAATAAATAAACATTAAAAAGTGAGAGAGAGAAAGAGGGAGAGAGAGAGAGAGAAGGAGTGACTGAAAGAAAACATTGTAAAGGCATCTGGGGGCGCCTGGATGGCTCAGTTGGTTAAACGTCCAACTTCAGCTCAGGTCATGATTTCATAGTTCGTGAGTTTGAGTCCCACATTGGGCTCTGTGCTGACATCTCAGAGTCTAGAGCCTGCTTCAGATTCTGTATCTCCCTCTCTCTCTCTCTGCCCCTTCTCTTCTCTCTCTCTAAAAATATTTTTAAAAGGTAAAGGCTGATACATTTGACCACAATAAAAATAAGAAGTTGTCTGTATCAAAATAGATTATTAATATAATATACTAGGGGGTGCTTGGATGGCTCAGCTGGTTAAGTGCCCAACTCTTGGTTTCAGCTCAGGTCATGATTTCATGGTTCATGGGTTCAAGCCCTATGTCAGCTCTGTGCCTACAGTGTGGAACCTGTTTGCATTTCTCTCTTTTCCTCTCTCTTTGCCCTTCCCTCACTGGCTCTCTCAAAATAAATAAATACACTTTAAAAAAAAGACTGTGATAAGATAAACCACCTATTTATCTAGAACATATAAATACGCACATGGATTAATAAGAGAAAAGGCAAAGTATCCATTTAAAAGTGGGTAAAAGACTGGAATAGTCACTACACAAAAAGAACATGCAAATGGCCAATGAATAAATTAAAATATGCTTAACATTACTGATAAGCATGGAAACACAAAATAAAACTGCAGAAAGATACCATTATAGCTCAGTTGGTTGGCAAAAATTAAGATCGCTTATAGAAAACAATTGTTAGACTATAGAGCAGTGGAAACTATCATGTATGACTGGGAAATATGAAAATTGTATAACTATATTTTGACAGAAACTAACACTTACATGTTCTTTAATCAAGAAAATTTGCATCCAGGCATATTTCTTGCTTTGGTGAACAGGAAAAACTGTACAGCCTTGTTTGTACCAGCCCCAAACTAGAAACAGCTTAAATTTCCATCAACAGTATATTAAACAAATTGAGGCATACTCTATAACAGAATGTTGCGAAGCAGTGGAAAGACTGCTAATAACCATGGGCATCAACATAGATAAAGCGAAGGCATTTTGAGCAAAATAAGCAAGCCAGAAGGATATCTGTGTATGATTTACATTCATTTGAATTTCCAAACCATGCAAGATCAAACGTCACATCTTCAGACGTTCGTGCACAGGAGATAAAATTGTATTTACAAATGGCAGGGGACTACTTACTGAAAATGTCAAACTATCTCTCCAGAAGAGGTAGGAATAGCACATGGCATGGGGGGTGGGGATGGGGGTACCTCTGTTAGCAACTGTCTTATTTTAACCTTGATAGTAGTTATGTGGATTTCAGTTTATTGTTCTTTGATATAGATTTTTTTCTATGCTTTTTGGTCTCACGTTGTCTTTCTGACAAGTAGGATCCTTATCAGAAGATGTAGTGGAGAGTAATATTGCATGAGTCATACTGTTAAGGCATAGTAAGTGGAACATGCCGATGAAGGAACACACTGATCAGGATCGTTCAAGGAGAGAGTAAGTTATAAAAGTGGAGGAAGGAGGAGGGAGTTGATTTTGCAAAGGAACATTGTCAACAGGGGTGAGGGCTTTCATCGTCATCCAAGGAAATTGGACACGCTGTGGTCAACTGAGAGATATAGAGAATTTCTGAAAAGAGGTGTGATATGACATTATAAACCCATCACAAATGCTTAGAGGATACACGCACATGCATGCGCATACAGACACACATGAATATGGAGCACACGACTCTCTAAGAAGAGAATGTAGAAGGTTCTCAAGTGAGTCACTGGGCAGAGGGAATGCATGAACTCTATGCTGTCTGGTCATTAGGATAATGGACATACATGCTCCTACAGGTGCTCGTCTTTGAAAGACTACTTTAGAGGAGCCTGAAAGATAGCCAAGTGTGGCCTGTTGGATGGTTGGAAATACAGGCGATGAGATGAGAGAAGGTGAGAGAGAACGATGAAGAGCGAGGGTCCCTCTTCATGAGTGCGGGAGAATGGGGTCCTTGCGGAATTCGTATGGTTGAGAATGAAGGAGGGACAGCGACAGAAATCCAGCAGGACCCTATTCATCTGAAAGACAGGAGAGAAGCAGGACCCATAATGAGGGCAGAGAGAAAGGCTGCGAAGTGGTAGAAAACTAAGTAAAATAGATTAATGACCAGATGTCAAGGAAGGAGAGAATTCGGAGTCAGGGGGCAGATATCCTAAAGACCATTATTTGTCTGTTTATTGACTGGCTGAGTTTTGTTCATGAAGTTTATTTCTCCCATAGCAGGAAAGCCTCTGAAGTTGCTTCTCAGAGGGTTCACCCCTAGGCTCACGCACAGTCA
>NC_043701.1:99846945-99870347 GCF_006229205.1 Suricata suricatta | reverse complement strand
AGAAAACTAAGTAAAATAGATTAATGACCAGATGTCAAGGAAGGAGAGAATTCGGAGTCAGGGGGCAGATATCCTAAAGACCATTATTTGTCTGTTTATTGACTGGCTGAGTTTTGTTCATGAAGTTTATTTCTCCCATAGCAGGAAAGCCTCTGAAGTTGCTTCTCAGAGGGTTCACCCCTAGGCTCACGCACAGTCATTCTGGGAGGAGAGTGGTTGTAGCAGGGTTTTCTCTAACTGTCTCTTTCCATGGCTACCCGCCTTGGGTGGGCTGCATTTCCCAGCTGGAGACTTCTGCCTTATAAACAAGCCAAGGTGGAGGTTGACTGGAGGCCCAGTGTTGTTGGTGCTCCCTGCTGGCCCCCAAGCTGCAGTTGGATAAAAGAAGGAGTCTGTGATATCTTAGCTATGGTTGCCCAGAATGTAGCTTGTGCAACACGTAGCTGGAGGACATAATGAGAAATGCTGATGTCTGGCCCCTCACACTCCTGGAAAGATAGTACAGCCCTTGACTTCCAACTGGGGAATAAGAGCCAGCAGTTCAGGTCTGCACCCTGCACCCTCTGGAGTAGAGCTTTTTGTTGTTGTTGTTTTTTACAGAGAGCAAGAGAGAATCTTGAGAATCTTAAGAAGGCTGCATGCTCAGAGCAGAGTGCAATGCAGGGCTCGATCCCACTACCCTGGGATCATAAACTGAGCCAAAATCAAGAGTCAGATGCTCAACTCAGACAACCCTGGAGCTTCTTTTACAAGAGTCTGGAGGGCAAAGGAGGGAGGAGTCATGGTTCAAAAGTAAGACTCATTGTTACCAAGCTGTACTATACTTTCTTGAATAATTGTTTCTTCAATTATTGTACAGCCTTAGGATGCTTTCTAGAAACATTAAATGGTTGCATTTTTTTTTACTTTCCACAAGTTTCATTAAGGATTCTGTCCCCCAAATTATCTTCATGTTGCTATTCTGGAAATAGAACTCTCCACCACCCTACTTTGAAAAAAAATGTTTGTCCTTATTCTTACTAACTCTGTTAAGAGACTGTCATAAACTTTTTGTCTTCACCTCAAGTGCATTTGACATGGCTGACTCTGTCCTGGGCATGAATATGGACAGCTATATAGAAGAGAATGAAGTTAACCCCTATCTCCCACCATATACAAAAATTAATCCCAAATGGATCATAGATCTGAATACAAGAGGTAAAACTATTAAATCCAAAGAAGGAAATGTAGGGGGGAAATCTTAGTGATCTTGGTCTACCGATGATTTCTTATATACAACAGCAAAAACACAAGCAAACAAAGAAAAAAGGTAAATTATACTGAGTCAAAATAAAAACTCATTGCACTTAAAAGGGCATTATCAAGGTTATAAGACAACCCACAGAATTGAAAATATTTGAAAATCCTACATACGATAAAGACTTGCATCTAGAATACATAAAACTATTTTTGAAATTCTATAATAGAAAGCCAAATAACCCAATTAAAAATATGGAAAAGATTTGGATAGATGCTTCTCCAAATAATATATACAAATAGCCAACCTGCACAAGAAAATATGCTCAGCACCATTCATCATCAAAAAACCGCAGATCAAAACCACAAGAGGATACCATTTCCTACCCACTAGCATAGCTAGAAGCCAAAAGACAAGAACAATGGCTGTGAGGACGTGGAGAAATCAAAACGTTCATACACTGCTGGTGGGAATACAAAATGATGCAGCCACTTTGGAAAAAAATGTGGCATTTTCTCAAAGTGTTTACCATAGCGTTACCTGTTGATCCGACAATTCCATTCCTTGGCAGGGACCCAGGAGCAGTGAAAACACAGCTACATGAAAACCTGTACACAAACATTCATAGGCAATGGTCTTCTTAATCACGAAAACATAGGAAAAACTGGAATATCTATCAACTCATGAATGTGGAAACAATGTTGTTGGGCCAGAAAAGGAGAGAGTTCCTGACAAGCGCTACAACATGGATGAAGCTTGAAGATGTTGTGCTGAGTGAAAGAAGCCAGTCACGAAGGAGCACATATGAGAGGATTCCGTTTATACGAAATGTCTATAAAAGGCAAATTGGTAGAGACAGAAAAAAAAGGTTCGCAGCTGTCAAGGGCTTGAGAAGTCAGCTGCTCCAGTACTGGGCTGGCTGGGAAGGTGAACCACATCTCTAAGGGTCATCACCCTTAAAGAGACAGCAGCCTGTGCAGGGTGCAAGATCTGTTCGTGGTGATTTCAGAGCATGTTGGGGGACTTCTTCAAAAACAAGGGAGCTGGCAGTCACCATTTTCCTACCCCCAGACTCCAGGATAAATAGAAGGCCACCTGCAGGAGACAGGTCTACACAGACACCTGTTACCTAATCCGTTGGCAGGGCACCACACCCTGGAGTTCTCCTGAGGACTCACCCACTCCCGCCCTGCCTGGTCTCAGGGCAGATTTTCTTAAAGATGCACATGCACCTGACCAGCCACCAAGTATACAGCTGTGACAGCACTCCATGCACATCCACTGCAGTGTTCGACCACTGCCTGGCACCAGCCCCACAGCCCCAGCCACCAAAACGAGCTGAGCCCACCACGCTCAGCCTTGCACCCTCTGCAGCCCCGGCAGAAAGCCCCACCTGCCGCTGCATTGCTTTGAGGAATCCAGCATAGGAACAGTGGCCCCGTGCACACTGTACTAATGCCACTGCCACCCTCCCACATTCCCTGGTGAGCACACCCCCCTCCCCCGCCAAAGCTGGCCTGTCTGGGTCCCATTAACACCACAGAGAGCAAGCACAATCCACAACAGGCAGAGAGTCAGTGCGGACAACTTCCCTGAAAGGAAAAGTGACTCAGACACAAGAGCACGATGTAAGTAACACACGTAGGATAGTCTCCTAAAGTGCCAGGAGCTGATGAACAGGGGACCCCACACAGCAGGGCACTACAGGACTTCTTCATAAAATCACCACTTTCAAGAGCAGAAGATGCAGCTGACTCTCTTAACACAGAGAAACAGACACAGAGAGACAGACAAAATGAGGATACAGAGAAATTTATCCACAGTGAAAGAACAAGGTAAGTCCACAGCCAGAGATTTAAAGGAAACAGATATAAAAAAAAAAGCCTGATGGTATCTCAAAAGCAAGGATCATAAGAATACTCACTTGACTAAACAAAAAAGGTGGGAGACATGAGTGAGGCCTTTAACACAGAGATAAGGAATTAGATAGCAGAGATAAGGGGCATGATAAATGAAATGAAAAATGAAGCTTCTGGAGTGAACATCAGAATCAAAGAAGCAGAAGAAGGAAATAATGACCTGGAAGACAAAGTAATGGAAAGTAATCAAGTGGAACAAAAGAGAGAAGAAAGAAGCATGCAAAATGAGAATAAGACTTAGGAAAATAAGTGACTCCATCAAATGTAATAACATGCATATTATAGGGTTCCCAGAAGAAGGAGAGAGAGCAAAGGGGGTAGAAAATGTATTTGAAAGGATAATAGCTGAGAACATCCCTAATCTGGGGAAGGAAACAGATATCCAGATCCAGGAGGCAAAGCGAACAGAATAACATCAAGACATATAATTTGCAAAATATAGTGATAAAGAAAAATTCTTAAAACTGTCAAGACAAAAGAAATAATTAACTTACAAGGGAAAACCCCTAAGGCTAGCTGGAGGTTCTGCAACAGAAACTTGACAAGCCACAAAGGAGCAGCATGATATATTCCAAGTGCTGAATGGGGAAAGTCTGCAGCCAAGAATACTGTATCCAGCAAGGCTATCATTCTGAAAAGAAGGAGAAGTAAAGAGTTTCCCAGAAAAACAAAAACTAAAGGAGTTCGTGACCACTAAACCAGTGCTACAAGAAATATTAAAAGGGACCCTGAGTGGAAAGGAGAGAACAGTAGAGAGGTAGAAAACACAAATGCAGAAAAAATGAATGTTTCTATAAAAAATCAGTGAAGTAATTCACAAAAAAAGATCTAAAATATAATAACATATACCTAAAAAGTGGGGAGGACAGGAGTAAAGAATGGGTTCAAATTTAAATGGCCATCAACTTAGCACAGACTGCTATATGTAGAAGAGGTTATATACAAACCTAATGGTAAACATATATTGAAAACCCCTAATAAACATGCAAAAAATAAACAGAAAGAATTCCAAATATACCACTTAAGAAAAACAGCAAAACCTGAAACAAACAAACAAAGAAAGAAACAGAAAACACAAGCAAGGATCAAAGAAAATCTTCAGAAAAAAATCACAAAACAAGTTATGGCAACGAATACAGATCTAGCAATAATTACTCTGAACGTAAATGGACTAAACGCTCCAATCAAAAGTCATAAGGTGTCAGGATTAAAATAAAAAATATGACCCATATATATTTTTCCTACAAGAGACTTATTTTAGACCTAAAGCCACCTACAGATTGAAAGTGAGGGGATGGAGAAACAGCCATGATGCAAATGGATATCAAAAGAAAGCCAGAGTAGCAATCCTTTATCAGATAAAATAGACTTTAAACAAATAGTGTAAGAAGAGACATAGTAGGACACTCTTTAATAATAAAAAGGACAATCCAACAATAAGATATAACAACTGAAAACATTTATGCCCCCACTTTATGGCACCAAATACATAAAACAGTTAATAACAAACATAAAGGAACTGATTGACAATAACTCAATAATTGTAGGGGACTTTCACATCCCACTTAAATCAAAGGAGAGATCATCTAAAGAGAAAATCAATGAGAAAATCATGACTTCGAATGACACTCTGGAAGAGATGGATTTAGCAGATATATTGAGACCATTCCATCCTAAAACAGCAGAAAACATATTCTTTTCAAGTGCATATGGAGCATTTTCCAGAATAGATCACATATTAGCCCACAAAACTAGCCTCAATAAATTCCAGAAGATTGAAGTTATACCTGGCATCTTTTCTGACCACAACGTTATGAAACAAGAAGTCAACTATAAGAAAGTCTGAGAAGACACAAATATATGGAGGATGAATAACATGTGACTAAACAATGAATGGGTCAGCCAGGAAATAAAAGGAGAAATAAAAAGAGCCATGGAGACAAATAAAAATAAAAACACGAAGATCCAAAACCTTTGGGGTGCAGTAAAAGCAGTCCTAAGAAGGAAGTTTATAGAAATACAGGCCTACCTCAAGAATCATGAAAAATCTCAAATAAATAACCTAACTTTGCCCCTAAGTAACCTGGAAAAAAGAAGAACAAACCTGGAGGCATCACAATTCCTGACTTCAAGCTGTATTACAAAGCTGTAGTGATCAAGACAGTGAGATACCAGCACAAAAACAGACACATAGGTCAGTGGAACAGAATGGAAAACTCAGAGATAAACCCACAACAGCATGATTAATTAATCTTAATTATCCAATGAGAAAGAATGTCCAGTGGGAGAAAGGCAATCTCTTCAACAAAAAATGTTGGGAAAACCAGACAGGAACATGAAGAAGAATGAAACTGTACCACTTTCTTACACCATGCAAGAAAATAAACTCAAAATGGATTAAGGACCTAAACATGAGGCCTGAAACCATAAAAATCCTAGAAAAGAAAATACACAGTAACTTTTTTGAAACCAGCCTAGCAACAGTTTTCTAGATATGCCTCCTGAGGCAAGGTAAATAAAATCAAAAATAACTAATAGCACTCCATCAAAGTAAAAAACTTCTGCACAGTGAAGGAAACAATCAACAAAACTAAAAGGCAACCGATGAATAGGAGAAGATACTTGCAAATGACATACCTGATAAAGGGTTAGTATCCAAATTATATAAAGAATTTATACAACTTGACACCCAAAAGACAATAATCCAACTTAAAACTGGACAGAAGACACGAACAAGACATTTCTCTAAAGAAGACATATACATGACCTATAGACACGTGAAAAGATGCTCCACATCACTCGTCATCAGGGAAATGCAAATCAAAACCACAATGAGATTACACCTCGTGCCTGTCAGAATGGCTAAAATCAACAACACAAGATGCAACATGTGTTGGTGATAATGTGGGGAAGGAGGAACCCTCTTGCACTTTTGTTGGGAATACAAACTGGAGTAGTCACTGTGGAAAACAGTATGGAGGTTCCTCAAAAAGTTAAAAATAGAGCTACCTTATAATCCAACAATTTCACTATTAGGAATTCATCCAAAATATACAAGACCACTAATTGAAAGGGATTCACAGACCACTATGTTTACTGCAGGATCATTTATAACAGCCAAGATATGGAAGGAGCCCAAGTGCCAATTAACTGATGAATGAGATGTGATATACATACATATACTTAATGGGATATTATTCAGCCATGAAAATGAATTAAATCTTGCCATTAACAAGAATGTGCATAGACCTAGAGTATATTATGCTAGGAGAGATAAGTCAGCCACAGAAAGGTAAATACTACATGATTTCACTCACATGTGGACTTTAAGAAACAAAACAAACAAAGGGGGAAAATAGAGAGAGACACAAACCAAGAAACAGACTCTTAACAATAGAGGCCACGCTGTTGCTTACCAGAGGGGAGGAGAAAGTGGGTGATGGGGGTAAAAAGTACACTTGTCGTTATGAGCTCTGGGTGTTTTCTGGAAGTGTTGAATCACTGTATCGTGCACCTGAAACTAGTCTAACACTGTAAAATAGCTAACTAGAATTAAAATAAAAACTTAAATAAAGATAGAAAGAAGTAAATAAATAAAATAAAATAATAAAATGAATATAAAATAAAATAAATATAAAATAGTGTCCACATCCTGGAAAAAGAGACTTACATTTGAAAATTGGGGAATTTTTCTCTTTGTTTTAATCTAAATGGACCGTACACATGAAAGTAAAGGAACTAGCAAGTATCAATGGCTGTCTGTCTGACCAGGCATTTTCATGATCATTACATTATTTCATAGTCCCAATAGTCTCATTAGGGAAGAGTGACAATTCTGTACTACAGACAGGAAGTGGCCACTTCTGGAAGCAGGAAGTGTCACTGTGAAAGTGGTCAGAGATACTTCACCTCAAAATGTATATATATATATATATATATATATATATATATATATACACACACACACACACACACACACACACTATTTACATACATTTGTTTATATGTACATTCATTTTACTTCTCAAAGAATTTTCAATTATCTTCAGCACTCTACCCTTCAAAGTGAAAGTTTTAAAAACTAGGTAGATGGATAGAGGATGATGATAGAGGGTAGGGAGAGATAATGACAGATAGATGATTAATAGGTAGGAAGACAGATTCATAGATACATAGAATAGATAGATCGATAGGTACATAGATAGATAATAGGTAGACACATAGATGATTGATAGATAGATAGATAGATAGATAGATAGATAGATAGATGAGACAGATGACTGATAGATGATAGATGACATATTGATAGTAGAGAGATGGGTAGTAGACAGACTGATAGTAGATACATGATAGACAGATTCATAGATTCATAGATACATAGATAGATAGATGACAGATAGATTGACAGATAGATAGACCAATGGTAGACTGACTTGTGTGCCCCCCAAAATTAACAATCAAAGCCCTAACCCCCAGCAACTCAAAAAGTGTTTGTGTATGGAGACTAGGCCTTGAAAGAGGTGAGGGATGGAGGTGATGGTCATGGAGAGGAGCAGTTGTGGGGAAGAGCCCAAGTTGGAAACCAACTTGGTAATAAACTACTAAACTAATAAACTATTAAATTTAATATTATTTATTATTGAATAACTTTAAAAAAAAAGAGAAAAGTGATTAGTTTAAATGAGGCCGTGAGGCCGCCCTAATCCAGTCTGACCAGTATCCTCACAAGAGAGATTTGGACACACAAAGGGACACCAAGGCTGTGCACACACAGGAAGAGACAACGTGAGGACCCGGCAAAAAAGTCGCCCTCTGCAAGCCAAGGAGAGAAGCCTCAGGAGAAACAAAATCTGACGTCCCCTTGCTCTTGGACTTCTGGCTTTCTGAACTGTGAGAAAATAAATTCGTGTTATTTAAGCCAGCCAGCCTGTGGTGTTTTATAATGGCAGCCCTAGCAGCCTGAAAGAGCACAGGAGAGAGAGAGAGAGAGAGAGAGAGAGAGAGAGAGAGAGAGAGAGTGCAAGAGAAAGATATTTCAATTTTTCTGGACTCTAATTTCACAGTTCCAATTATTTTTTGAAAAATACTGTAAGGTAGGCACTCAGGGAAAGTATATTTTTAGAAGTTAGTTTCTCATTTTGCTCCAAATGGCACAAATAATCCTTATTGATACATCACCAAATTTTTGTCAGTGGCTGATTCATCTGGAGATAATTTCGCTTACACACAAATTCTCCCTATTGTAGTGTCATTTTGCTTAGGGATCTCATCTCCTGAAGACCAAGGTGTCATTCTGGTAATATGGGAATAACAGATGTTATTGTTAATGAGCTACCCCCGGGGGCAGAGTGTCCCCTTAGCAAGAATCACCAGGAAAATCTCACATTTCCACAATCGCTGACCGGTAATGACCCCGCATGCATTTAGATGTTATGAACCTGTTCGCCAATAACAAGATTTCCTCCATGGCAATTCTAGTTTAATATATACATTTAATGTATATTATTATGAAAACTTTTTTCTTACACGAATTGTTTGTGCCTGCTTTCATGACTGTTCCTTTGTGCATCGCATTGCATTTAACCTCCTGATTCCCTGACCATTAATGGGAACTGCCAAGTTAAAACCCACAAAAGCAAACCAATATTCCCTGCAGGCCTTGGACATGACTTTGATACATTTTACACTATTAACCTCATTATCAGACGTATTTTCCATTGTTATAAATAGACGTAAGGAGACTGGATGCCTTCCGTAAAGAGGGGATTGAGGGGGCTCGTCCTTAGGGGGTTAACTTAGGAGACAGCCAACCCGAAGAATTGGGGAAGGACTTTCAAAGAATGTTAGGAGTGAGTCAGTGCGTCTGTTAAACATCAGGCCTCTCGCCTCTGATACGGGCAAGGTCAGCTGCGCTGCAGCACTGTGGGCTGCTTCTGGATGCTTTCAAAGGAGCCAGTGACTTTGATCGCTTCTGTAGTGAAGTGACCTGAGCACTCTTCCATTTCCCCACGGAGGAAGAGAGCTCCTTGGGGGTCTTCAGGCTGCTTTCTTTTTTAATGTTTTTTAGTTTATTTATTTCTTTTGAGAGAGAGAAAGAGCACGAGTTTGGAGGGGGCAGAGAGAGAGAGGGAGAGAAGGAATCCCAAACAGGCTCCCCACTGTCGGCACAAAGCCCAACACAGGGCTCGAACTCATGAACCATGAGACCATGGCCTGAGCAGAAATCAAGAATCTGACACTTAACTGACTGAGCCCCCCAGGTGTCCCCATGCTGCTCTAATCAATTTTATATATTACATAACATTTACCATGAATATTATTATACACATAATTTTATACCCATTTGTGGTCCCTGTTATATACAGATTTTTTCGGTCTCCATTTTGTACAGGGGATCATATGCACAGTGAATGATTTTAGGCACCTCTCACTGAGGGAGCCCCATACTGGGTGGGTCCCCTTCCGCACGCTGGAGGATCAAGCCTCCATTCCCATGGGCTCACAGGCCTGGTCCTCTCTGGCAACAGCACCCTGCAAGCTCTTGACTCTGATTTTAAAACAATTTTTAAAAGTTTATTTATTTATTTTGAGAGAGAGTGTGTGTGCATGAACAGGGGAGGGGCAGAGAGAGAGAGGGAGAGAGAGAATCCCAAGCAGGCTCCACGCTGCCAGTGCAGAGCTCAACGGGGGGCTTGATCCCACGAACTGTGAGATCATGACCTGAGCTGAAACCGGAGTACAATTGTTAACCAACTGAGCTACCCATGTGCCCCTCTTGACTCTGGTTTTAAACTTCCTCATCTCTGGCATCCCAATACTTTCTCTCCAGCCCAGCAGTGGATTTTGGTTTTTTTTATGCCCGTATATTGTATTCAGCCTTTGTGTGTGTTGAATTGGAGAGATTTTGCACTAGCCCAATTTACTATGCTGCTAGAAACAAAGTCACATTTCCATTTTATGGATGTGAAGACTGAGACTAGGAGTGATTTGCTAATGTCCCCAAAAGCACCCGGACATGTTTCTATGGAGTTTAGAATTGGAGTCCAGCTCCACCTCCAAAGTGTATATCCTGCCCTCACTCCATGTACCTGCTATAGATCGCCTCCTCTTTGGGGAGGTTAAATATTGGTGGTTTCTTCCAAGCCCATCACTTTCTCCAAAACAATACAAATGGGAATATTTAATTTTGGCATTTCCTGGGCAATTGCAGAAAATGTAAATGGATATAGGCCAGATAATTATTTTTATTTTCATTCCTGTCTAGGGTTTAATGGTGTGACCATACTTCTGTACCAGAGACTCATCCACAAAGAGACAAGAGCTGGGGATCCACATCCAGGACTATTTCTGCCATGTCACCGCCCCCCCCACAGGTCCAGGTCCTTGGATCCTTTCCATTCCCTGTTCCTCCCTGATCTACATGGTGCACATGGCCAACGTGTCACATCTTCCCAATTTGGAGGTGTGATTTCCATGTGAGAATTCACAGCTTCCTGGATAAGGGGGCCTTGACTCTGATTTCAGCTTTTCCTTAACATCCACAAAATAAAACTCACTTCTTTCTGTGTCTGAGTCTTGACTGTCAGAGAAACTGAAGAAAAGCCACAGGGATGGGTGAGGGGAGTCAGATGCATTAACTTGATTTCATTTGGGCAGCCCAGGGCCTGTCTTTGAAAAATACAAACGTGGGGTGCCTGGGTGGTTCAGTCGGTTGAACGTCTCACTCTTGCTTTCAGCTCAGGTCATGACCTCACGGGTTGTGAGTTCTAGCCCCACCTTGGGCTCTGGGTCGACAGCGTGGAGCCTGCTTGGATTCTGTGTCTCCCTCTCTCTCTGTCCCTCCCCTGCTTGCTCTCTCTCTTTCTCAAGAATAAATAAATAAACATTAAAAAAAAAGAAATATAGAAGTGCATGGAGGGGAAGAAAAGGATATATTCAGATTAAACTCAGCTATAGTGATTATCTATTAAGTATCAGGTACTGTATTGATTAGAAAACCTACCACCCTTTTATTTTTTGAGGGAAAGCACGTCACATGATACCTGGAGACGGTCTTTCCACTTGTAGAACAATTAGCATCCACATAATTCATCCATCCAAATACGCATCTCCCCCAACCACCCTCAAGTATGTAGTGTGTATCAGGCATTGCGTCTTTTGGGTTCTCTGAATGGCACATTCAGACAGATGTGGGACTTGAACTCATGAACCAGGAGATAGTGACCTGAGCCCAAGTTGGATGCTTAAGCAACTGAGCCATCCAGGCACATCTGGGTTCATTTAATCTTAATTACCTCTGGAAAAGCCCATCTCCAAATACAGTCACACCGGGGACTTTAACTCATGCATTTTGAAGGGACACAATACAGTCCACAGCCAGGGGTTTCTATTTCCATTTTGTTTTGTCTTGTTTCCTCCTCAACACAAACTCAACAAACTCAACTTGGCATGTTTATGGAGCCCCTCCATCTCCACAGGCCCCACTCCCTACAGGCAACCTTATGCCCCAGCGCCTCTGGATGGGAAATCAAATAACTAGGTCCTGGTTAAGGAGATGACAGGGAACGCTACTTTCATGCCCTCCTGAAAAGAGCTGACCAGTATCTAGGTAATTCGTATTTAGGGGATGGGTCCTGCCTGTGCTCATGAAAGCAATTTACAGGGCTCCCTGATCCTGGAACAGATACCTCTGTTACCTCTTCCCATGAATGGCTTTAAGAATGGGAAAAAAAGACATAATCTCCTAGTGTTACCGGAGGGGGAGGCACCCAGATACCATTGCAAAGCCAAAGGCCCCTCACATGCATCAGGCCGGAAGGAAAAACGGGCTGTATTCAACCCTTTATTCTACCTGTTTCTATGTCTTTATGAGGAAGGGACTTACTTAAACAATGGATAGTAGTCAGGCAGTGTTTTTAATAGGGGCCACTATTAAAACACCTCCCGTTCCACTGGTGTGGAAATCTTCCATGCCCTTTGGGATAGAACAGTGGCCCCAAAAACGAGCTAAACACATTGTTGCCACCTGCTCTGATTGTCAACAACCATCTGGAGGACAGAAACAAGGTGTTTCCAAGACGACAAGAGAGCAGACGCTGAAAGCAGGGTGGAGAACAAGACAAGAGAGTCCACCGATGACATGGTCTAAGGAATTTATGTGAGCACACACCCTAAATATGCAGTAACTGAATACTGGTCAGCTGTTTTCAGCAGGACCAGAAAGCAGTGTAATGCGTTCCCTACACTCTCTTTAACTTTGACCTCCCACCCCTCTGCTCCTAGAATTAGCTACTGTAGGAGCTTATGGCTTCCTTGAGCAGGACAATAAAGATGAACTTAATTTTGTAGGTGGAAAAGTGCACTGGTCCTGAGTGTGAGGCTGGGGTGGAGAGGGGGTGGGCAGGTCCTAACAGACAACACCTGCATGGACCACAGAATGGCCTCCGCATGCACACATCTAGGTCAAAGGCATGGGCACAGACATCCGCAGTGGAATCAGTGGTCATGACCAGCCCCAGCGGCCCCAGCACAGCCTGGAGTGGGGGGCTGGCACAGACCTCAGGGGGATGGAAAAGAGCAGTCTCTTTGTGGATAGTGAGTCATTATAACAGACCCAGGACCCAAACTTAATCACCGTCAACTTTTCTGTGCTTTTTGGTTGAGAGTTTGTTAAAAGGCTGCAGACCAGGGGCCCCTGTCTCAGTCGGTTCACTGTCTGAATTAGGCTCAGGTCATGATCTCACAGTTCATGAGTTTGAGTACTGCATCGGGATTTCTGCTGACAGAGTGGAGCCTATTTGGGACTCTTCTCTGCCCTCTCTCTCCTCCTGCTCTCTCTCTCTCTCTCTCTCTCTCGAAATTAAATAAACATTAAAAAAAAAATTAAAAGGCTGTAGACTGAGCCCTCAGTCTCCCTACCTGCAGACATGAAGGCCAGTGGCCTGCAGAATAATGTTCCTAAGTCACATGGTAACTGCGGACCGCCCCGTGTCTGTGCCATGCCAAGTGCAAGGACCCAGTCTTGCACCTACTTGGTCTGTATCTCCAACAGAGCCACAAGCAAGTGCAGCAGAGAACCAGGCAGAGGGGCATCTGTTCCAACAATCTTTGTCCAGTGATGCAAGGGTTTGGGAAGAGGAGAACATCAGACATGGTGGCCCAAATCAACACGGTGGCAAATGCAAATGCAAAGAGGAGAAGTGCCTGTGTGGCCCAGAGGCTCGGCTCGGCACATTCTTAAGAGCATCCGCCAGTTCAAGAGCTCTGAACTGTCACCGGGGAGGCCCTTGGGCATCCAGGCTGGCACTGAGGACGCGCATTAAGATGACATCTCGGCATCCCTCCAAACGCATGAGATTATTTCAAATCCCGGGATCATCCCAGCAGCTGCTTGCTAATTGCAGTACATTTGTGGGAAATAATTCATTGGCGCGCACGTGCGTTCTTGTTCCCTCAACAGAATTAATAAACAAAAACAACAAAAACAAAAACTTAAAGCTCTTCGATGCTGAACTGCAGGCCTATCGGAGGTCAGTAAGACCAGAGAAATGGGAGTGAGTCCAGAGCTAAGAAAGCCACTGGCAGCAGGCAGGGGTCAGATGGAAGAGACCAGACCAGGCCAGGAAACCGGAGTCAGGTGAACGGCCCCTGGGGAGAGAAGTCACTGAAGACGCCTGAGAGTGGGAGGCAGATAGATGGCTGGGTCATCGAAACACATTCCAGAGGATACCAGCCACCCGCACAGGACCAAGAAAGGGGTGCCACAGATGAGGCTGAGTCATGCCTTCCCAGTTCTCCAACGGCAAGCCCATTCTTGAGGCTAAGGAGACTTCTCCAGACTCCGAGGCCATCTCGGGAGGGGCAGATGTGCTCCCACTTGCCCTCCTCCGGCCTGAGCCTTGTACGGCCTGTGGAGTCAATGCCACTTCCAAGGGCCACCCCCACTCCCCATGAGTCGGCCCAGCAAGGAGACACCCTCAGCTGCCCCCGAGCTGAATCTCTCTAACTGTTCTCTGTGCCCCCGGTAGTTAGTGATGTGACACACTGGGAACTCCCCCACACAGCAATCCACGGTGGCACCTAGCCTTCAAACCGCCCCACTCACCTCCCCCACCACCCCCCAAGAGTTGAAGTTCACCAACGCACGTGTTCAAGCTGCCGCCGACTGCACCTGCTGTCCTAAGCATCCTCAGACAGCACTCAGCTCAGTGGAACATAAAGTAACGAGCATGAGTTTTGTGTTCACTCCGGAGTATGAATGAAGTCCTCTCCCACCCTCAGGGCAGGGAAAAGCCCTTTAGTGATACAAGATCTCAGTAAGGGATCTTCCTCTTGATATGTTATGAAAATGAATCATTATTATGCTTATTTCCAGCTAGTTTTCCCCAAAGTTGAATTTGGATGCCCCCTTGCAACACAAATTTTGAAGGGGTCCCTGCTTTGCTTCTCAATAAAGTGTTCCTCTTACCAACAAAGTGGACCTGCCTTTGTATACATATACCCTTGTGCAGAGACCCCACACACTGACCTCCTTATGCACAGAACTTCACAGGCAGACCGCTTTGGCACAGACCCCTCTCAGCAGAGCTCATTACATGTAGACCCGACACACCCCCTTATGCACAGACTCCATATACAAACCTCCTTATAAACAGACCCCCCCAATGCAGACCTGCTTATGCACAGACACCCACACACAGACCTGCTTATACAAAGACACCCCCATGCAGACCTGCTTTCACACATGCAAACCCGATTGTGCGCAGACACCCCCTCATGCACACCTCCTTAGGCACAGGCCCCATACGCAAACCTCCCTGTGCATAGAGCCCCCCAACACAGACCCCCTATGTAAGACACCTCCCTGGACACACACACACACAGACCTCCTTCTACACAATATTGTCTGAAGGGGCATGACCCCCAGTGGAGAGCACCCCCTTCAGCTTCGCCTATACCCTGAACCCTCCTGGATCCTAGCATCTGGGAAAATGAAGCCAGAGCCCCAGCATCTCAGATCACTAAAATGATTACAGAGTTCCATAAAACCTGTAATTGAGCCTAGTGTTCTGCTGAAAACAGGAAAATGATCGCAATCAAGCGGAAACAGCAGTATCTGGGAGGCAGAGAGTAAAGTTTTCAATTCTCACAAACCCCACAGAGCCCCACAATCAACAGAAGCTTCAGAGAAATGTGTTTGAGTGAAAATTTTCATAACATCACTGGATCTTGTATTAATTTGTTTTTGACAGATATAAATAGAAATGAACATGTTTTTAAATCAAACCAGACCTGTCTTCAAATTCTTGTTCCTCCACATCCTAATTTGTGGCTCTTATGAACCTGGTTCCTCATCTAGAAAATGCAAATTAGGATCAGTGCTTCGCAGAGACAGTGACCCAAAATTGAGAGCCTGTACATGAAATTATCTCCACAGCTGCTGTTACAGAAGAGGCAATTATTCAACCTAAATTTCCTTCTTTCTTTCTTGGGGACACAAAGAAGGGGGACACTCAAGTCCTCTTTCCTCCAACGTGATGTCTTTTACCGTACGGTCCCTTTTTCGAACGAGACCTGCCATAATTAAAAAAAATAATAATCAGACCAACGAATTAGTTTTTCTTCTGATGAAAACTCGTATGGTCAGATTTCTGAAGCAATAAATGGAAACTTTACCACTGCAGAGGAATTCAATTATTTAAAGGAACATCTTTTTCCAGATCCTAGCTTAGAAAAGATTTAAGTAAAGCATGAACAGAAAAGCGAGACCACGCAGAGAAAGTGAGCTGAAAAATAAAAGGACCCACAAAAAATGTGGCTGTGGTCAGGAACTACGTCACAAAGGGAACCAGATTTTATTTATTTATTTATTTTTATGTATTTATGTATTTATTTATTTATTTTATTGCTTTCTGGCTTTTCCTATTGCCACTTTTGACTGAGCACAGAAATTTCTCAGAGGATTTGCCTGCTGAGACCTTTAAGGGATGGCACTGAACTTAATTGAGGAGGAGCTCCAAGAAGCAGCAGAAGGAAGCATTAGAAGATGTGTGTAAGTATCTGGAACCACGTTCTGACCTCCAACACAGTCCGGGAGACATAGTCCCCCAAGGCCGAGAGGAGAATCTGCCCAAGTGGGCACACATTCCGGTTTTCTGCTCCAGTACCCAGACTCATACATACAGCCAAGTTCACGCGCTGCTACCAGTGAGTTTTACCAGGTTTTTGAACTGCGGCCATGTGCCAGCTGCCAATCTAGGTGCCTCACAGGCATTATCTTATTTAATCCTCAACAGTCCTATGTACTGGAGGTTTATCCCCATGAAATCGAGGAAAGCTGGGGCTCAGAAAATTCGAGTCACTTGGGTTGACCTCAGGCTTTCCAACTTAGAAAAAAAAACCTATGCGTTTTTTACCACTTCAGTCTTGCACAAATTTCAGAGCCCAAGCCTTTCTGTTTCCCTCCGTGACTGACTGTGTTCCTTGATTTCTCTCCAGTAACCATGTTGCTTCAGGGCCATGGCCCCCACCTCCCACTACTTCCTCTTCTCCAATGATTGCAAAGAGATTTCTGGACACCTGGATCTCTGTGCATGTGCCTTCCATCTCTTTCCCTACTCCTAGCTTCTAGATACCAGCCTACAACTGACTTCTTACAACTCATAAATGGAACTCACGTTACACAGTAAGCAACATCCTCAATAATATCTCCACTGTGAACATGGCAGTGGGCTCCATGCAGTGCCTGATTTCAATGATCCACGGTGTCATCAGCTGATACAAAGCAAAGGGGCAAATAGAATTATCCAGTCTGAGGGGCGCCTGGGTGGCTCAGTTGGTTGAGCATCCAAGTTCAGCTCAGGTCATGATCTCACGGTTCGTGGGTTTGAGCCCTGCCTCGAGCTCTGTGCTGACAGCTCAAAGCCTGGGGTCTGCTTCAGATTCTGTGCCTCCTTCTCCTTCTCACACTTCTGCCTCTCCCCCACTCACACTCTGTCTCTCAATAAATGAATAAATGTTCTAAAAATTAAAAAATATATATCCAATTGGAGAGAGGAACCACATCATGTGTCCTGAGCATGCCAACCTCTGGTATTCTGGATGAAGCCAAGAGTCAACTGAAGTCGCTGGAGGAATGGGGAATGGAATGTTCTTCAGACCACTATCCATGAACACGGACACATACACTTGCCTGTGAAATAGGAAATGCATGGCACGGAGTTGGGGATTACATTCCCTGACAACAGTCTGGGGAAAAGAAATCCCAGGTTGCCATTTAAGGCTACATCAGCATGTTGAAAGAGAGGCAAGAACAGTACTTAACTCTTCTCTTCACCTATGTTTGAAGGTATTCGGCGTTGGGTAAGTCATGACGGGCCGGCACAGAAATCCCCTGCCCTTATTCTCATTGACAGAATGCAAGTAGTAAAATTTCCATCATGGACCTATCCTGAAGCCTAAGCAAGATAATGTAAGCTCATGTATATAGCTGATTGCTGACATACACCAAGGCTTTAGCAGATAGGTGTTTGTTGAGTCTTCATCTGTGCGATGACCATTCCATTTTTCCACCCTGCACTGGTGCGCCCCACGTATACAACTCACTAGTTTAAACTGCAGCATTTAATTGGTCAATGCTGGGTGATGCATTATATAGGCAGAGGACATTTCCATTGGAAATTTTCATAATAAATCTTCTCTGTCATCCTGACATTTGCTAGTACAAGTGCAAACTGCTCCCTTTTGCTTTTCCTTGAGAACCTTTTCTAATAAAAGTTATAATTAAGGAAGTTGTGGACAGGAGATCAATTGAGAAGAGTAATTGGAATTATTAATAAGGTTCTGTCATCCAAGTGTCTGCCAACCAGTCAGCCTCTGTGTCCCACACAAAATGGAATGTAAACTCTCAGAAAGAACCACATATGAAAAAGAGCAAGGTGGGACTCTGTTCCAGGATGTTCTTAAATGCTGGCCATTTATTTGGACAGGCAGGTGATGCATGTATCCACCATTACCATATCATACAAAATAGGAGCACTGCCTAAAAATGCTGTGTGACCTGCCTGTTTTTCCCTCCTCAACCCCCAAACTTAGGCAACTGCTAATGATTTTATTGTCTCAATAGTTTTGCTTTTTCTAGAGTGTTAGATTCTAGTTGGAGTCATACAGGATGTAGCCTTTCAAGATTGTTCACTTAGTAATATGCATTTATGGCTCTTCCACACCCTTTTGTGACTTGGCAGCTCATTTCTTTCTAGCACCAAATAATATTCCATTGTCTGTATGTACCACAGTTCATGGGGTGCTACTGACTGACATCTTGGTTGCTTCTGAGTTTTGGCCATTATAAATAAAACAGCTATAAACATCCGTGTGCATTTTGTGTGTGTGTGGACATACATTTTTCGGTTCATTTGGGTAAATATCAAGGAGCAACATTGCTGGATCCTATGGTAAGAGTATGTTTAATTTTGTAAGAAATCACCCAAATGTCCACCATTTTGCATTCCCACCAGCAATGAACGAGAGTTCCTGTTCCTCCACATCCCTGCCAGCATTTGGTGTTGTCAGTGTTCTGGATCTGGGCCAGCCTAACAGCAGTGTGGTGGCATCCCATTGTTGTTTTAATTTGCCTTTCCCTGATAGGATATGATGTGGGACATATTTTCTTGTATTTATTTCTCATCTGCTTTGGTGGAATGTCTGTTCAGACCTTTTACTTATTTTTTTTAGTTGTTTGTTTTGTTTGTTTGTTTTAGTTTTGGTTTTATTATTGTTGAGTTTTGAGAGATTTTTAGTACTTTTTGTGAAGTAGGCTCCACTCCAGCATGGAGCCCAATGTGGGACTTGAACTCACCACCCTGAGCCCAAGACCTGAGCTGAGATCAAGAGTCAGACACTTAACCGACTGAGCCATCCAGGAGCCCCAGGTTTTAAGAGTTTTTTTAAAAGATATTTTGGACACCGGTTCTCTAGCAGATATGTGTGTTGCAGATCATTTCTACCATCCTGTGGCTTGTGTTCTCACACTCTTAACAGCATCTTCCACTGAACAGAAGTTTTAATATTAACAAAGCCCAACTTGCCAATTTCTTTTTTCATGTATCATGAAATTTTAGAGATGTTCATTTTCCATTTTGAACAGTGACCTATACTGAGTTAATTTGCAGGGTAAATTAAGGTCTCTGTCTTGAGTCACTGTTTTGAGGGTGGATGTCCAGATCTTCCAGTTTCAGTTTTATTATTTGGGGGTGTTTTTGTTTTTGTTTTGTCTTGTTTGTTTTGTTTTTATACCAGCACCATTTGTTGAAAAGCCCATCCAATTCTCCATTGAATTGCCTTTGCTCCTTTTTTGACACACTTTAAGTAATTAATTTCTCATTGATAGCAACTCAGCATTAGCTATTTTATGTTCGTTTTACAAATACAGAGAGAGAGAGAGAGAGAGAGAGAGAGAAACAAGAGTTAGACACTTGGGCAAATGTTCTTAGAAGCAAAGCAGTGGTCAGCAAGCAAGTGCTAAATGAGGGTGCAAGCCTCTGTGTGAGCCCGGGGACTCCACTGAATCAGGTTTTCTCGAAGTGGAAGACCCTTGCAAGAAAGTTCCCTGGCAAGGCTAGTTTAGTCACTGATCCTTCATCAGGGATTCAAACTGCATCTGCCCACAGGAATGGAGTCTCCACAAGAGTGGATTGTGAGGTTCCCCAGACGTGACATAGAGTGCCCAATTTTTATTTTTCCCTCCATCCTAACTCCCCTCCTACTAGGCACGTTCAGCAAAGGCTGCTCTGTGGTAAACACCTTCTGATGCTGTTACAGGCACCGTGCTGGGCTCCTCGGTCGTGAATCCCCTGACTTCCAAGACTCCCCCTCTAAAATGAAGACATTGGGTCAATGCATTATTCCTTCTCCTTCTGTTCTGCCAACATCTCACCTGACATCCTTCTTTGCTCCGCACTAAGGTTTCAGAACAGTGTTTTCCTTGCCTCCTGAAAAACTTGCAAGTCTAGGAGAGGATCTCAAGGCACAAGTGGAAGATAGAAGGACCTAAGGATCTAAGATCTCTGGTCATGAAGGGCAGTGGGCATTTTTACACACGTCCCCTGCCCCGAGCCTCCAACAGAAGGAAGGCCAACTTGCTTTGGCTCCCAAAAGGCCTTACAATCTGGCCTGCTTCACAGAAGCCCCGTCGCCGGGCAGGCTGAGCTTTAGCAGCTCCTGAAAGGCTCCCTCGCAAGACTCGGGGTTTCCCAGGCAGCCCGCACTCTGTTTGCTTTAATTGGAGCAAATGATTTATAAGTCCCTGGCCTGGGAGACCGATGGGTGTGAAGGGCAGAGGACCCAGGAGCAGGACCAAGAGAAGGATGCCCCGGCCTGCTCCCAACTCAGAAAAAAAATGCTTCAGTTTCCCTTCAGGGTGAAAGTTCCTTGGTGATTTCACCTACAGGTTTCAAATATTTCCTTCAGATCCAGAGGGAGGTGTGTCTTCTGATCACTGGAGGAGCCATTAGCATGGTGTCCCCTAGCAGTCCTCTATGGGCCTCCCAGGAGGGAATGGCAGCCACGGGGGCCAAGGGCAAATGGGGGCAGGGGTGGGAGCTGATGGTCAGCAGCAACAGCTGATGCCTGCCGCCCCTCATGGCCCACTGGGGAAGATGCGTTCAGGCCTAGCTTTGTACCTGAAAGAGCCTGAAGATAAAGACTCTTGCCCAAAGTCTGTTTCAGTAAATGGCAGATTGTGCCATTGTGCCCAGCACATATTAGGTGCTCCATAAATATTTGAAAATGGGGGCACCTGGGTGGTTCAGTTGGTTAAGCACCTAACTCTTGATCTCGGCCCAGGTCATGATCTCACGGTTTGTGAGTCTGAGCCCCGCATATGGCTCTGTGCTGACAGCGTGGAGCCTGCTTTGGTTTCTCCCTTCCCCTCTCTTTCTGCCCGTCCTCTGCTCATCCTTTCTCTTTCTCTCAAAAATAAATAAACCTTAAAAAAATAAAAATAAACATTTGAAAATGGAAGGATTTACAAGTCAATTGTTTCATCTGCTCCATCAACAAAATAACGCTTGAAACCTCAGTGGGAAGAAGAGGGTGAAAAGGAGACCATGTGTGCTGAGGGGACGCAGCTGTTCCTCTGGTGTCAACTCACCGAGATGTCCGGCTGTGGGTCACTAAGACAGTACTACACCCTAGAGGCCCTCGATCTGAAAGTCAGAGGTTCAGTGCTGGTCACCAGACTCAGTCACACTGATGCCTGCATATGGATCAGCTGACATAAGACCCAAAGACCCTTCGCTCTGTCTGGGACAACGGCTCTCACTGGCCGCCAGTGGGACACATCACCCACCGGCAGGCCAGCTGGCCTGGAGGTACCATGTTGGGAAGGGCAGAGGGAATTGGAGCAGGGAAAGAACCGAGATGTGCTTGGTCCTAACACACGGCAAACAGGCACGGTGCTGACCTACGCAAATTTCATTGCCATTTTCCATGATATGGAGGATAGGTGTGCCTTCAACAGCACCGTTTTGGATTTCGGTGTATTCACTCTGAGTCCCTGCATAATGTTTCAAACTTGGCCTTGGCTCTTCAGCTGAGAAATCATTATATAAATCAGGAGCTATGGTGACCAGTCACACCGCCTCCTGCCACATAGGCCAGGGATCCATCTCCCGGTCACCTGCCAAGGTTGGGTCCCTGCATGGCAGGGACTCCACCGAGCTGTGGGGAGGGCTGGGCTGCCCACTGGGAGGACAGCTGAGGAAAGCAAGGAGCCAAAGCAGTGTTAGCAACACAGCCCTACGCCACTGCCACAATATGAGCAGGAGGCCAAAACAGACTCCCCCGGGCCATCTCCATCGTGGATGGCATGCCGGGTCAGGTCACACAGAGAAGGAGTCTGCTCACTCCTGGGGACGCCCCAAATCAGAGGCTCCCACAGATTTTCAGATCTGGGACTGAGAGGGGAGAAAATGAAAGAGATCCAGGGGTGACAAATACGGGTTCCCGAATCAGAAAGGTGTCTCCGGTGTTCCCTCATCCACCTAATCCCCAGAAAGATGCCTCAGTGGAAGGTTTAGAAGAGCACCACAGACAGAGACCTGGGAATGAGGATCTGACCTGGGGTCGGGGGTGGGGAATGTGCAGGAAAGCCAGGTGGCGGGGTGCCTGAGTCCTGGAGCGCAGGCTCGAGGGGGGCTGTCCTGTAGGCTGAGCCTCAGGCCTGACATGGGCAGGGGTCTCTCCTGTGGGCCTGCCACCCACAGCCTGTGCAACCATCCATGGTCAGCCTGGACATCACATACACGGCATTCGGGCCAGGAGCCAGTTTCCTGGGTGCACAGACAGAAAAGAGTCCTTGTGTCACCCCTGTGTCTCTCGTGATGAATGAGCCTAACGGCTTACCAAAACAGGTGACCAGAAGACAGAATCATTCAGGAAGGGGGACAGTGTGGCCACATGAGGAGCAACAAAGGTGCTGGAAGGGAAAGTGAGGCTGGGTGAGATGGGGGCTGTGGAGGAAACAGCAGAGGAGGGACCGTGCAGTGTTGTCATTTGGCAGATGTGCCCCAGGGAAGCCAGCCGTGACATCTTCTCCACACAAACCAAGATGGTGGCTTTGGCGAAGAGGTTGTGGGTGATCCGGAAGGAATGAGGCCTAGAACAGTCTTCCCACCAAAGGCGCATGCAGATGTACAGATAAACAGCGCAAAAAACAAAGTGCTGGGAGTTGACCCAAATGTAGGAAGCGCAGGCAGTGTGCTGAGGCCCAGAGAAGATGCTGGCCCCTGTCCTGAGCTGCACCACGAGGAAGAGACCCAAATGCCGTCCAAACCCCTCTTAACACATGCCTCCCAAAGACAGAAAACGCTGATTTTCAGTGTTCCTAATAATTAAATTACAGTGTGCTAGAAAACATCGAAGTCACTGTTCTTTATTTTACTATATATTTATAACCAACAGTGAGAGCCCTTTTAAAAATGTATTTATTTATGTATTGATTGATTGATCTATTTTAGTTCAAGTTAGTTAACATACAGTATAGTCTTGGCTTCAGGAATGGATCCCAGTGATTCATCTCTTACATGACACCCAGTGCTCATCCCGACAACTCTCCTCCTTAATGCCCGTCTCCCATCTAGCCCATCCCCCCCCCTCACCTCCCCACCGGTAGCCCTCAGTTTGTTCTCTGGATGTAAGAGTCTCTTATGGTTGTCTCCCTCTCTGTTTTTATCTTATTTTTCCTTCCC
>NC_043701.1:99828415-99846845 GCF_006229205.1 Suricata suricatta | reverse complement strand
CATTTGGGATTCCTGGTAATGCTGGTGGCTTCAGTGAAAGGTCTAAGGGTTGAAAGATAGAGCTGTGGACATAGTTTCTGGTTCATTCCAGACTGACTCAAGAACCACTAAACCCTCATGCAGGAGGCCTCTTTTTGAGGAACTACAGAGGAAAAAAGACTGTACCTTAATGAATTGTTTACACTCACTATACTCCCAACATTTGAGTTTGTGCAGAGACCATGACCTGAGCTGAAATCAAGAGTCAGATGCTCAACTGTGGAGCCCACATGCTTAACCACCTGGTCTGTGGTTCCCCAACTTGTCGTTGACAGGCAAAGGAAAGCCTCTCCCACAGCCTCCTCAAATCGTGACTCATTTTGTGATAACATTCATTATCTAAAGATGAGATGCCAAGTATACATTCCTTTAGGTCCCAGGCAAATATAATATGGAATGCATCTACAAGAAATACACAAATCACAGCACCAACATAGCTTAAGATAATATGTGAATGAGGCAGGGGGTGTGGTTTGGGAAGAGGGAAGTGCAATTGGATATCTGTGAGCCAGAGCCCCTGCCGTGACTCACGCCTCCTACCATTTCCCTGTATTCCAGCCACAGTCAAAATCATTAGTGTGGCGTGGTGTGGTGCCATCTGGCCTCCGCCAGGCAAAAGCACATCACTCGTGAGTTAATTCACTTGGTGCTTTTCCCATTAGCTAAGGACAGTGAAAGCATTCAATGGCACCCATTCAAATATAAACACAACTCCATATGTGACCACTAAAATCCCCTGGCTGTGATCAGGTATAAGTTAGTAATCTGTAGACACTGGGATGCCGGTTTGCGAAATCCTTTATTATCCTCTTCTACCTCCCTCCTGACCTAAAAGGCAACGATCTCCCTGTGCGATGTGTGTCCAGACAGAGAGAAAGGCAGGGGCCCATGACTTTGTAGGGGGCACCGCCCCATCTGCCCCAAGAGCGTAGGACAGTTTTCCTCAAAGTCTAACTCATTGGCTCATACTTGAAGACGCTGGCCCGGAGAGGAAGAGAAGGGTTTCCAGGAGGAGGAAACAATATAAGAACATGCAAGGGAACAAGAAATGGCATGACATTTGCACAAAACAGGGGGAGGAAATGTAATTCATGAAGAATGAGAGCAGGAGGCTGGAGACGCAAGTCTCCAGATACCTAGATCCACATGCCTCTACATCTAGATCCCACACGTACTCACATCTCTATCTAGACCCACATCCACATCTGTACCTTGATCCATATCCACACCTCTATCTAGACCCACATCCACATCTCCATCTATAGCCACATCCACAGCTGAATCTGCATCTGCACATTATACATTCGTATCCAGAGCTACACCCCATCTCTGTTCCCAACCTGCCCACGCCTCTGTGAAGAAAGCAAGACCATGTCTCCAAAGAGTTTCCACGTCCGTTCCCTCCGCACCAGCTGCACAGAGAACACCCCCTCTGTGTTTGAAATGGGAACACCATGACTGTGGATGAGGTGATCCTCCCACAATTACCCTGGACACCCACCTTCACTGTCAGCTTCCTGCATCTGACATGCCAGGGCTACGGAAGGCTGGGGCTCGACGGTCGACAAGAACCACACTTGGAACTCTTCGGTTTCCTCTCCCTGGCATTTGGTGGTGTAATGCAGCCACGGTTTGCTGGGTCCTTTAAACTACACCCCACTTCCCCACGCTCTGATCACTGCAGCTCTCGTGGCTACATTCCTTAAAGCAATAACTTTCATTTACAATAATGTTTCTTTAATAGGGGCATGTTGGCCAATATTCATGTGCACTTACTTGCTTAGCATTTTTTCATCCAAGAGCCTGAGCCAACACTAAGGTGAATGTAGGAAAAGCAGAAAAGCATAAAAAGGAAAATAAACATGACCTCAAGCCCCCTTTGGAGAGTTACTGCCTCTATTTGATGTGCTTTTCTCAGAGTACTTCCTTTGCTCATTGGGAACATACTGAATTCAGGTCTTCCTGTTAACATTATCATATCACCATGTCTATATAACTTTGACTCTACTGGAAAAAAATTTAGTGACTGTGTACTATGTCTTAAATCCCTTCATATCATTGTTGGCCATTGGCACCACATTTTGAACCTTCTTTGGTTAACGTATTCACTTATCAGATCTCTGTTGAGCACCAATTAGGACAGAGAATTTAGATGAATAAGACAAGACAAGCCCCTGTCCTCCAAGAACTTACAATCAAAGGGGCAGAAAAAGAAACAAATGAGTGAACAAAAGCAATGAGACCCCAAATTTACCCATAGTGTATGCTAACTATGTGCAGTGAAAATTTCTTTAGTTTTTACATTCTATTTATGACTTACTGTCTGTATAATTTCGCATCTAGTGAAGTGTGAATAAAAGAGAAAGTTCACTACATTTGAGTGCCCACCAGGAAGCTGAGACTGATTTACAAAATGGAAGCACTTTCCTTAGCTAAATCTCAGATTCTCGTCTTAAAACATCCTCTCACTTCGATTCCTGCTCCCTGAGCATTTTCCGTTCCTGGGCTGTCTGCTGGCAGGATCAACCCCTCTCTGTGGCGGGTCACCTGAACCCTAGACGGGAAGCCGAGAGATCTGAAGGGACACCACCTGCTGCCAGAGGTACCGATGGTTCCCTGGGCAGCAGGGTGCGCGCACAGCATCGGCTCTCAGAAGCGGTTGCCAGAAGACCAGCACCAGCATCACCTGAGAAGCTGTCAGAAGAGCAAGCGCTTGCACCCCACCCACCTCTCCCAATTCAGAAACTGTGTGGGGCGCAGCTATCTGCGTGTGAAAGGGTTTGAGCACGCTCAGGGAGATGCGGATGCTCCCTGAAGTTTGAGAAGCGTTGCCCTGACGACCTCGTCGTGCGCTTTGTGCCAAGTTCCCTTTGATCCCAGTGGCTGTGTCATCTGCACTATCCGTCTCTCCGTCCAAACAACCCAACTCCGTGCCGAGGCACAACCCAAAGTAGTGGATGAAAAACGAGGCTTTCAGAAGTGTCCTGTCCCCTTCCTCTCTGCCACCTCACACAGCTTGAGCGGTTGGCCTGGAGGCCCGGACACTGCATTCCGCCCCCTGCTGGGAAGCAGCAAGGCTCACTGTCTCGCAGCGCAGGTGCAACACTCCGCACTTCCACAAGGGGCGCTGTGCTACGCAGCCGCCAGCTCCCAATCTTGGATGCTTTGGTCTCCAGAACTTCTCCCTCTCTCTCCTTTGTGTGTTCCCCCAAAGCCCGATTTACAATCGTACTCTCCTGATAGAGGTTCACACAGACAAAAACACCAACTTGACAGTCAACCTGGAGAAACTAGTTTATTGATTTAACAGGTAAGTCTTCTCTCTCTGAACCACTGTTTTGATGAGTGGGAAGTCTCCTGGGCCAAAACCACAAAAACAAAACCAAAAAAGTCAGAATGTGGAAATGCACTGAAAAACATCCAAAAGTAATATCCCTGTGGTACCAGCACAGAAATCAATATGAATTCTTTTATTCAGTGAGTATTTACTGGGGACCTTCTCTGGGCAGAAGCTCTTAGTCTGGGTATCGTGGAATCAGCAGAGACACTAGCTGTTTTGTAAAACATGCTACATCATTCAGTCCTCAAAACAATCATGCAAAGATAAATCATTATTCTATTTTCCCAGAGGAGCAGAGAGTCTACGTCGCTTGGCAAGAGAGCTCACACAAGAAGTTCTGGCTTCCCCAGCCATGCCCTGGGCGTCAGCATTAGGTGGAAGGTTCTGCCTCCATCCTGGGAACAGGTTTTCCCTCCGTCCTTGACCTGGCTGCCACCTCTTCCAATAGACTGTCTCTGAGTCTCGATTTTATTCTCCATCACATCTTCTCTGCTACTGTTGACTGTCACCTTCCTCAGTGTGAAATTATGTGTGTTCGCAGATGCATATGTACACAGAAATGCATATATTTCACTTTTTTGTTTATCTGTTTATCTTGTTTTCCTCAGTACTGTATGTGAAAGGCAGAATAATGACCCCCTCCCCTGCCATCACCAAAGATAACCCCTTCCTAGCCCGTGGAGCCTGGACATATCTCATGTAACCTGGCAAGGATGAAACTTGATTGCAGTTGCCTATCAGTTGGCTTTGGATAAGATTATCCAGCGTTATCCTGGCGGAGCCAGTGTAAATCAAGGATCCTTTAAGTGGGAAGGGGTGAGACAGAAGAGTCAGCCTCAGAGTGACTCACTCAGTATGAGAGGCACTCAAGCAGCCATTGCTGACTATGAAGGTGGAGTCAGCTTCTGGAAGCTGGGGAAGGAGAGTCAACCAGCCTCCCTTAGAAACCTCCAGAAAGAATGGGGCCCTGCCAACACCTTGATTCGAGTCAGATAAGACCCATTTCAGGCTTCTAAGTCCAGAACCGTGAGACAATAATTTTGTGCTGGTCTAAGCCACCATGCATGCAGAGGCCCCCAGCCTGCCAAAGGCTACGCCACACTGGAAATCTGTGACTTGAATGGACAGGTAAGAGCTTGTCCAAACTGCTTCTGCAGAAGGACCTCTGGTTCCTGCATCCACCCCCACTAATTCCTTCATGCCTCACCTGGAACATGGCCGAAGCCTCAAAAATGTACTCTCTGCTTCTAGGTGGGGCTTTCTAAAGTTTGGGGTCTAAGAGATGACTCCCCTGCTCAAAGATCACCAGCGGGCATTCATACCCCTTGGTGCAACTTTCAGAGAGCCCAAAGTGTGGACTTGACTACACGTCCTTCTCCCTAACCAAACCAAGCCACCAGCTATTGGCTGTGGATGCCCTCAAATTCCCACCAGAGCTTTTTTCCTGCCTCTGCCTACATTCCCTCTTTTCCATGTGCCTCAAACCATGTTGGCATCCCACACAGGTAGTAGAGCCATGTGGGAGCCCTGTTTCTTTGGCCCATGACCCTACCTCCACTGCGATGTCGGGAGGGCTGAGGTGGGGAACCGGCATCTTTAATACTAAAGAGTTCCACTCATGCTGGTCAAGTTGAGAACCACCGGTCCAATGATTACCTCTCCAGAGACCCCACAGACTGTTCTGCGAAGGCTTCACCAGCTGGAAAAAAACAAACAAAATTGCTCCCTCTGAAATTCCACGGCATTTTAGCTATACTTTTAGCGACTGGTGCTGTACACGTTTTAGCTTTCATTGCATATTTTTCTTACCCTGCCCCCGAGCTGCAAGCCCCCAAGAGCAGGAAACTGGTGCGCTCTGCACAAGAGCCTTTTTGCAGGTGAAAGTGTGTTTCTAAGCCCCTAAGTAGAGAAGTCAGCCGAAGAGTTTCTGGAATCAGCCACGGCACACAACCATCACCAACTTGGTGCTCTACAGCCTGCATAAATCATGCCATTTAATTATCCCCCCCCAACACACACACATACAGCTGGAAGAGCATGATTCTCAGCCTCATTTTATAGCTGAGAAACTGAGGCTTGAAGACACTCGATTTTTTGCCAAAGGGTTTGAGACCGGGATGAAGCTTGCATCCTGTGACTGCCTGGCTGGGCGGAAAGACTGCTCTGGCTCCTGTCTTTGGATCAAGGCGTTTCTTCAGGTCCTGCTTCTCACCCTCCATGCTCCACCTCCTCCCTTGCACATAATTTCCCTAATCCCTTTCTTATCTCCTCATGCCTGGATTTGCCCTCCACCAAGCATCTCCGACTCATGACTTCATTGCATGCTTTCCTGATCCAATGTTTGCCCCCACACCACCTCCAGGATCCTCCCTCAGGCTTTGTGCTCCCCCACAGCTCCTCTGGATGGCTCAGATCCCTACCCAGCCTGAGCCAGGAGCCCTTAACTCTGATGATCCCAAGGAAGGGGGATACAGCCAAAGATGGCTTCTTGCACAGAATAGGCATCAGGAGACAATCTGGCAAGCCGTTCATCTGGCTAACGGTGGAAATGACATACCAGAGTGCAGATGGTCCAGGCATGGCAAGGCATTATCCCCAACCTCTCCCATAACATGCTGCATCATCAGACCCATAACCTGAGCCAAAAGGCTGGAAAAATCAACGATGCAGTAGAGATTTTTATGGTTACCAGGACCATGGCTGAATTGTAAACTATCTGTTGAAATGATATGGCCACAAATCTGGGAGTGACATAAATGAAATCAATAGCGGGCGAGGAGTGAGTCATAGAGCCAACTGGGAGCTAGAAGTGGGCTTTGCCTCTGTCCTCAGAGCATCTTGCTCTGTGCTTGGTCTCCCACTTAAAATGCAATAGATTCAAAGGCAGGCAGCTGACTCAGCACCATGCGCCCAGTTCCCTGGGAATCATGCACCACCATCCAGTCATCAGAATCAAAATGCATGCCTCCAGGTTACAGCTCCAGCTGGTCTGAGGGCTGCAGGGAAAGCCTCCCCCAGCGCCAGCTCCATATAATCAGCAGCTTGCCTCTTGTGTGCATATTTGTTTTTCCTTGCTGGCGTTCAGCCTTTTGCAATGAATCCATTCATTCCTTCTTTCTGCAAACATTTCCTGAGCACTTCCTCTGCCCTAGTGCCATGCTACTCACAGAGATGAGAAATGAAGGAGACGGAGCCCAGGCCATGGAAAAACACACAAAATAATTGAGGGTGACCCGGGCACCTGAGTGGCTCAGTCAATTAAGTGGCTGGCTCTTGACGTTGGCTCATGATCTCATGGTTTATTTGTGGGAGCCCTGCGTCAGAGTCTGCACTGACAGCATGGACCCTGCTTGGGATTCTCTCCCTCCTTCTCTCTCTCTGCTCCTCTCCTGCTCATCCTTTCTCTCTGTCAAAGTAAATACATAAACTTAAAAAATAATAATAATTGAGGGTGACCAAATGTCTGGGTTTGCCCCAGAACTGCACTGTTTCTTCGGTCCCATCAGTCTGGAAATCAGGGAAATCCTGAGCAGATCAGGACACTTGATCACCTGCAACAGAGTTAAAAGGCAGGTAGGTCATCATGACAGTGTCACCTGCTGAACAGGGCTATTCCCAGAGTGTTTAGGACGTCCTCATATGGTCCAGCATCTGCAGGCGGCTGTGGCCAGAATTCAGGGACGGCGGGGGAGGGGGGGTGTCGAAGAGAGTCAGGAAGGATGGTGGAAGGTTGGGAGTACCAGGATGGGATTGGATGCCCCACCATTTGGGAGTCCACGTGGAAAACATGCCATGAAGTCTATAGGTAACCAAAGGCGATGCTATTCTCTAAGGAAATGGAGAGGAATAAAGATCTGCTATAGACTGGATATGTGTGCCCCCTCAAAATTCACATGCTGCAACCCACCCCACCAGGGTGCTGGCATGTGGAGGAGATTAAGTCATAAGAGTGGCGTCCCAGAGACCTGCAGACAGCTCTTTACCTCTTTATCACTGTGGCAGCACACAGCAAGTAGCTGGCCATCTATGAACCAGTAGGTTCTCGCCAGACACCAAATCCGCCGGCACTTTGCTTGGACTTCCAGCTTCCAAAACAGTTGTTGTTTCAACTGTTCAGTTGATGATACTGTGCAGTTCTAGTAGTCCCAATGGACCCCACCTTCAGGACACTTACAGTAGAGATGGGGAGAACAGGTGTATAGCTGCACCCTAGCAGGTAAGCCCTGGCCCCAATACTGGGGACGCCAGGAGGAGAGACTGGCCACGGCAGATTGGGACAGGGAAGCCTCCAGGGACCTGCATGAGACTAAAGATGCACAAAGACGAGTCTCCATGCGGAAGTAGGACTTTGCAGGCTGGTAAGCAGGATGAAGCAGAGCATATCTAAGTTCTACAAAAGAACGTATGCAAAAGACAAAATGAAAGAAAGAACAGGGCCTTTCAGAAATTGGTCCCTGGGCTGGTGGGGAGAGAGTGTGCAACAGGTCAAGGCACAGTGAGTGGAAAGAGAAAGGGAGGGGAGGACATTTGTTTGTTGTAGTGACAGCAGCCACTAGGCACCATGTTGCCTTGGGTAAATTTCCACGACTGTGTTCATTTCCTCCTTGGGTAACGATGCAGGCGGCACACCATCCCCCCCGCCCTGTGGTCCCGGCTAAGTTCTACTGAGTCCTCAGCACCAGCTCCCAGTTACCAGTGGACCTGGTATCCCACAAAAGTGGCGGCTGTGAGCCACAATATCGATGGATGGATTTTTAGGGATAAATCCACGGGTTCAATTTGCAGGAATGAAGAGTGTGTGTGGTGTAGGGGGAAGGATGAACTTCCATTGCGATGGTGAGACTATCGTTAAATGTTCACGGGGAGAATCACCAGGAATCTAAGGCATCCAGGCAGTGGACCGCATATCCTCCTTCTCTCCTACCCCTGGCCTCCCCGCCTCAGAGCAGTGTTCACCGTGCACACATCTTGGCCTCAAAACTCAACGGAACTCAAGCCCACCTCTCTGTTACAGGCACCTCTATTCTTCAGTGGTTCCCCAGATGTGAACTGAGCACCTGACAGCCTGTTCTCTCCATCTGGAACCATGTCGGGATGGCCTCTGGCAATGTTTGTATCTCATGACCCAGGCTGATGTCACCACAGCCGACTAGACACAGGACAACATCTGACTGGGAAAGACCAATCCACAGAGTGAATTAAGTCAGGCAGATGCCCTAGAAGTCATCTCTGATCGTGTGCAAAGAGAGGAAATGGGGGAGGAGAATTATTGAGGAACAGACCTGAAAGAGATTGTATGGCCCCTAAAAGATATTAAAAAAGAGGGTTTTAGATCCCAATTTTCTTGTGGCATGACTGGCCTGAACTTCTTAAGTGAACCAAAACATACAAAAGCTTTGGAAGACCATGAGGTAAATGTTGGCCACTATTATTTTGGGTTTCTAGGAGACTATCTGTTGTAATGATGGAAAAGAAATGTATCAAGGCGACCTGAGAAGATCCCATCTGGCCCACTACTAAAGACTGTGAAATTACAGGGCACCGTGCATCTCCTTACTGGCTGAAATCTGCAGAATTGTGATTGGTACTTATTGTTCAAACAAATCAAATGTTCCAAAAGGTTGTTTTCAGGATCCACTGATCTCCAACCACATAGTAGTTTTAGTGTTTCATTTCTTTTTTTTTTTGCCTTTATTTATTTATTTATTTATTTTGAAAGAGAGAGAGAGAGAGGAAACAGGGGAGGGCAGAGAGAAAGGGAGAGACACAATGCCAAGCAGACTCTGCTGCGAGCATGGAGCCCGACATGGGGTTCAATCCCACCACCACGAGACCGTGACCTGAGCCGAAAGCAAGAGTCTGACACTTAACCAATTGAGCTGCCCAGGCACACCTAGTGTTTCATTTATTTTTTGATTGTCCACAATACAACCCTGCATAACTGGGTTTGGGGCCAGATCAGAGGAAGTTTTATGTTTTAGAAGGTTGGCTTATTTTTAACATCTTCCGAGGTCTTGTTAACATACATTCATCCAATGCAACAACTTCTGGTCAAGAGTCATAAATTAAACCTGAGCAACATAACATGGTTTTATTTTAATACTTGTGCCATAAACTTGGCAAAATCCATGACTCAGATGACTATGTTGGGCACATAACTAAGTTTGACTCAAAACAAATTACTTCCTGGAAGCCATGAGCCAGCAGGCTTTCAGGATTACATCTTGTCATATTTAAAGGAAGTATTTCTCTGAGTTGTTAGTAGGTGCATAGAAGTTCCGAGATGAAATGCTGGGTACACTTTAGGTTCAGATGCTCAGAAAACACTGAGTCAACCTAATCCTTGCCTGAAGACTAACCCAGAAACTGGGTGAGCCAAGCTCAGTAGAAATTAACAAGAGAAAGACACCAGTCTCTCAGACCCAGGCTTGAGAGGGACAGTCAGGGACAAGCAAGATGATGGTGGGGGGCGAGGGCTGATGAGAGAAAGGTCCAGTCCTTGTCGGTCACTGTCAAAAGCAAGGGTGCCACGTGCACCTGCTGTGGTTGTGACCTATACACAGAGGGTCATCCAATGGGGCAGAGTGGGAGCTGAATTCCAATCCCTTAGGGAGGTCTAGCACCTGCATGTACGCATGGTAAAAAGGGGTGTGTGTTAATTCACCCCAAGATGTACTAGTGGCCCTTGAGGGCCTTGGCAGGAAGTCACCACATATGTGCAAAGTCAATCAAGCAGTCAATCAGCAATCAAACAAATAAGTACTTATCAGATATAGAATCAGCTTCCAGAAGAATCTGAAAATATATACATTCAAAATTATGATCCTTGAAAGGAAAGAAAGAGGATGGGGAAGAGAGAAACAAGGGACCTTCGCACGTACTATAAACTGATAAATACCACTTATTTTATACATCTGTGAGTAGGTTACTTTATTTGAAATTTCAGAATGACAGAAAGGGATTTCTTATAAAACAGCTAAAGCACATAAGAGCCACAGACTCGGGCACCACCCAATCTGAATGTCACAAATCAGTGAGAGTGACGATGCCTCTCCCAAGGAAGTTGTGACCTCCGTGGTGACCGAGGGAGCACCACCAATGGGGAGGACCTGGGGCACACATGGAACTCCCAACCTGAGGAGAACCTATTTCCGGCCCCCAGTTCCCAAAGACCAGCCACACCAATACGTCTGTGGTCCTCAGCCCAATGAGAACACAGGATGTTTCATCATCAAATTCCTTTGTTTTCAATGAGAATCTCTGTTCTTTATTCAAATCATAAAGTGGATAGATTCAGGAGGGCAGATAAAAGGAGTCAGCCAGCAGATGTCACTACCAAGAACATAGGCAAGGAGTCCTGTCCCAATCACACAGCAGTGGTAGGGATTTCTTTTAATCCAACTCAATTAGCTATTCTAAAGATTTTCTTGCCCTAGTTTTGACCACTAGAACCCTCAAGAGCCTCAAAGGGATTGCGTTTTGCATTTTTTCGTAAAAGGAGTAAAGGCAGGACCTATTGATACAAGCTGGACTATAAGCAGGAATAGAAGGAAAACCTGTGGAGTGGCAGGGTCATTGAAAACCATCAAGAAAATAAATAAATAATAAGTAAAATAGTCCATCAATAAGTTTACATTAACTTTATCTTTTTTAATGTTTCTTTATTTTTGAGACAGAGTGTGAGAGGGGAGGGGCAGAGAGAAAAGGAGGCACAGAATCCAAAGCAGGCTCTAGGCTCTGAGCTGTCAGCACAGAGCCCAATGTGGGGCTCGAACTCACAGACTGTGAGATCAGACCTGAGCCGAAGTCGGAAGCTCAACTTACTGAGCCACCTAGGCACCCCTACATCTAACTTTAAAGAAGAGAAAACTGGAGTTAAAGAGTAGGTTTTCAGTTGGCTAGCCATTTATCTTTAAAATATAAACATTTTTAAAGAGACATTTGGGTGGCTCAGTTGGTTTAGCATCTGTTTCTTGATTTTGGCTCAGGTCTTGATCTCACAGTCTGTGAATTTGAGCCCCAGTTCAGGCTCTCCATTGACAGCTCAGAATCTCTCTCTCCCCCTCTATCTCTGCCCCTCTCCTGTTCTCTCTCTCTTTCTCTCTCAAAATAAACATTCTTAAAAATAAATGAACTAACATGAAAATAAACATTTTTTAAACTAAAAAAGAAAAAAAACGATGAATAAAAAGCAAATAAATACTTGTCAGATATACAACAGCACCGGGAGATTTTGACACAGAGGGTTCAAAGTGATGGCTCTTAGGTATGAAGAAAGTATGTGAGGGGGGGGGAGGATAAATCCTTTCTATGTGGGGAGGCTAAAATGACTTCTGTCCCCCAACATAAAAGGGATAGTATATTTATTACACTGAATTATAGTTAAAGGTTATCAACCCCATGAAGATGTCCCCATTTTATGTTTTGATTACATTAGTCATTTAATTCAAAATCTTGAACCCCATTTTGTAGACTGATGTCCTAATGAATTCAACTCTAAAAGTGGTTGGAAAAAATGAAATAGAATATGAATTAGATAATGGTCATTGGTTGAAATCACTTAGAAAAAAAGAACCTAACCTATAAGGACCCAATAAACTGGCTTTTTGTCCTGAACCTCAACTTGTCCCTAGTTTCATGTGGGTAAAACCCTTGTAAGCATTCAGTGAGACAGCCACCCCTCCATTCTACATATTTGATGGGATTTTTCTAGCGTTCCAGCTAGGGTCCTGGGAGCTAGATTGACAGGAAGACACAATCAAGGAAAACAAAATGCTTCCAGAGAAAAACAACTACCCTACCAAATAGGAACCAGGTCATACGACAAACCCAGAGAGGTTCCTATAAAAGGGTATAAAGGATGACTTGATTTATGTCTTATTATGTAATTATATTATTGACTAGCTTAAGCATTCTCTGCTATACCACTCTACCATGAGAAGCATGCATTATGAACGTGCCAGAAAAACACATCCTTTACTTTATTTGAAATAACTCTGGAGAGGGGTGCCTAGGAGCCTCAGTCAGATAAGCATGTGACTTCAGCTCAGGTCTTGATCCCATGGTTTGTGAGTTTGAGCCCCACATTGGGCTCTGTGCTGACAGCTCAGAGCCTGGAGCCTGCTTCGGATTCTGTGTCTCCCTCTTTCTCTGCCCCGCCCCTGCTCATGCTCTGTCTCTCTCACTCTCTCAAACATAAATAAACATTAAAAAATAAAACTTTGAACTATCTCCAGAGAAGTCAATATTTCAGCCAGTAGATTCTAATTATTTGCGCTCCAAAGAAGCAGAATGTCCCAACTACTTAGAGCAAATCCCCAAACTGGTCAAAGCATATTCTCGAAGGTGCTTTGACCAGTTAACTTTGTTTATCCTCAGGCACTAGCAGGAATACTTATCCTAGGGCTTCTCACTTCCTGAGGGAAGTCGAGGGAAATCCTTCTAGCCTGTGTAAAGGTCAGAGTGTCCAAGAGTCTTGTCATTGTTGAACTAACTTTATGAATCCATACGAATCAAATGATGAAAGAAGTTAAGAGTTCACGCCTGCTGTGGATGCAAGTGATAAATATTTTCTAGAAAGCAATTTCAAAATACATTTACAGAACCTTAAAATTAGGACATCCTTTGCCCTAATAGTTTTGTTTCCAGCAAAAATTTTTAAGAACATTATCAGAAATATAGGCAGAGATTTATATATTCACCACACTTACGTAAATAAGAGTGAAAAGTGGAATTTCCAATGCAGAATCATGGTCAAAGAAACAATATGGACCCACAAAGTGCAATCACCAAATGTAACTTAAAAAAACAAACAAACAACAAGTAATGATGTAGGGAGATTCACGTGATTAATTTTTTAACATTTATTTTTATTTTTGAGAAAGAGAGAGAGTGTGTGTGAGCAGGGGAGGGTCAGAGAGAGAGGGAGACACAGAATCCGAAACAGGCTCCAGGGTCTGAGCTGTCAACACAGAGCCCGACATAGGACTCAGACTCACAAACCATGAGATCATGACCTGAGCCGAAGTTGGACACTTAATGGACTAATCCACCCAAACGCCCCAGAAAATTCATAAGAAAAGCAGAATGGAGAATTACTCTGCTAAATGATTTCAATTGTCCAAAAATAAGTCATAAGTCTTTCTCTGAGAAATAGGAATTTGATTTGATTTTTTTCTCTGTTACTCCTCCAATCTTAAAAATGTGTAAAGGAGCACATAATCCCTCCATTGCCAGGGGAATTCTCCCTTTTTGAGATCTTGCTTCTCCATGCCACACACTTAGAGAGCCAATTTTGTCAGAAAAGAAATTTTCTTTTTGGTCCTCTAAGGTCAAAGCCTGGTCACGATTTCCAAGAGGCAAGTGACACCATGATCGCCCCGCCCCCATGCTCGTTATCCAAAGTGTCAGTTTGATGCTGACCTCTGACCTGAGTGTTCTCTAAACCGATGTGCTTGCTTTAGAATCCATGTTCGAATAAAATTGCTTCCTATTTTTTTTTTTGGCAAAAATGGCTTCAAGCACAGTACAAATGCTACTAATTTGCAGTCTCCAAACAACTGTCATATTGGCAAGTCCCGAGTTTGCAGCTGCTTCCGTTCGTATTTGCTTTAGGAATGTGTACATTTTAGTTTGGAAAGGACCCCCAGCCGCAGTGTTAATGCTGGTTTAGATTTACAAACATGTGCTACTCAGAGTATCTGCTTGATGCAAACAAGTATTCCCTTGTTTTTGACAGGTGATAGCCATATCATAATTTTCAATGGAGTTCTATAAGACTATCTGCTACATATCAAAAGTTTTGAAGTAGTTATACTCAAGGAGTGAAGGATCAAGTTAATACCTTTCTAATTAGGAAAGAAAACGGTGCTGTGCTGTTATATTTTTTTAATGTGTATTTATTTTTTAGAGAGGGAGAGGCAGAGCATTAGCAGGGGAGGGGCAGAGAGAGAGAGACAGACACAGAATCAGATGCAGGCTTTAGGCTCCGAGCTGTCAGCACAGAGCCCAATGTGGGGCTCGAACTCACAACCCCGGGAGATCATGACCTGAGCCAAAGTAGGACGCTTAAACCGACTGAGCCACCCAGGTGCTCCCGTTATTTAAATCAAATTATGTAGTTGTAATTATGTTGGCCCAAGAGTTAGACATCATTGCTTCTAATCTGACAACTACTATCTGTCATGCCAACAAGGAAACTGATTTTCAAAGAAACTCCAGGATTTTCCCAAGACTACACAATGCTAGTGTGGTGGGGAGAGGTCTAGCACTTAAATCCTTCTGATGTGGGTCCAGTACTTTCTGCAGGCTACCTCTATTATTGAGAAGTTTATAAGGAGGAAAAAAAAAAAGCCAAGCCAGTAATGATGTTTTGATGATAGGCAAGAACATTAGCACAGACTGAGGCGTCAGGAGAGGACATGGTAAAACGTATTCACATATAAAAATGGAAACACAAAGAAATCCTCCGATCTTAAATATAATGCCTTCATGTGAATAAACTTGCAAAATATTTATTTCTTTAGGTCTGGCTCCATTCCCTCAATTACACTTGGGGTAATTCATTATTTATCACTTTATGATTTTCCATTGTTTGGACATAGCACAATCCCTTACACGTTTTTTTGTTGAAGACTGCATGTTTCTTCATTATATAAAAATTTTGCACTCATTGAAGAAATAAAATTTTCTTTTTTTAATTTATTTATGTTAGGGGAGAGAGAGAAAGAGAGAGAGAATGTGCATGTGTGCACAAACATGGAAATGGAAGAGAGAGTGGGGGCGAAGGGAGAGAGAGAGAGAGAGAGAGAGAGAGAGAAAGAGGGAGAGAGAGAGAGAGAGAGAGAGAGAGAGAGAGAGAGAGAGAGAGAGAGAGAGAGAGAGAGGGAGAGAGAGAGAATCCCAAGCAGGCTCCATGGTCTCAGAGCAGAGCCCCAATCCAGGATTCGAACTCATGAGTGTAAGATCATGACCAAAGCCAAAATCAAGAGTTGGATGCTTAACCGACTGAGCCACCCAGGCACCACAGGATAAAGTCTCTTATTAGGCAATTCTGGAGGCTTCCTTATTTGTTTACTTCTGGATAATTTTCTCCTAGTTTACATCTCATAATAAACAGTAGTACCATTTCCTTTCTTCATTTTCATCAGGAGCTCCATTCTTTCTTAGATTAAGTTACATTATTCTTTTTTGTTTTATTCTCTCCCCTCTTTGTTAATTTTGACTTAAGTATTACTGATTAACTTTTCTGCAAGCTTCGTTCTACTCTTTAAATTGCTTGCAACTCCAATTTAGTTAGTTAGCTAGTTGCAGTCTTCTTTTCAAGACATTCTTTTTCTGTCTATTTATCTGATATACAAAATACTCTCTAATCAAATAGAAAATCAATAAGAGCCACTCTCTAGCCTTGTTTTCCTTTAGGAAATACTTTCAAGTGGAGGATTTTCCTCATATGCCTAAACACTAATCACTGGATTATTTCAGATGATTGCCTATACATGGATTATTAAATTTGATACTTTATTGTTAGAGTAACCAATGCATTTCTAAGAGATGACTTTGGTGTGCCTGGGCAGCTCAGTTAGTTGAGCATCTGATTTAGGCTCAGGTCATGATCTCATGGTCTGTGACTTCAAGTCTGGTATCGGGCTCTGTGCTGACAGCTCAGAGCCTGGAACCTGCTTCAGGTTCTGGGTCTCCTTTTCTCTCCACCCCTTCCCCAGTCATGCTGTATCTCTGACTCTCTCTCAAAAATAAACACTAAAAGAAATTTTGAAAAAGAGTTGACTTTAAGATCTACCTTGATGGGCAGCTGGATGGCCCAGTCAGTTGAGTGTCTGTCCGACTCTTAATTTTGGCTCAGGTCATGATCTCATGGTTGTGATACCTAACATCACATAAGGCTCCACGCTGAGCATGGAGACTGTTAAGATTCTCTCTCTCCCACTGCCCCTCTGCCTTGCTTGTGCGATCTCTCTCTCTCTCTCTCTCTCAAAAAAAAAGTAAAATCTAACTAGAGATGCCTGTTATAATAGAGTAATTGATTCAGCTCAAAGGGCGCGCATAGAGGTAAATCATCCCAGAATTCTTAATGCTAAGGGACAGTCCTCATTGGATTCAAGGTGATATTTGTGGATATGACCAAACCCCCCTGCATAAGAATCGAGCAAGCAAAGAAATCACATAGGCTTAAAATTATGAGATGAGCAAATGGGGAAACAGGGTGCAGCTTATATTTGTGAGGTTACTGAATGTAGGCACCCTACTGTCTTTTCTAGAAAAAGTCATTGTTGTTGATGCTGCTATGGCTGCAAATGTACTTTCCTTAGGATGCTTTTTTATGGAATTGCGAGCATTCCTCTGACTCCATCACAATCTAATAAAGATCTTTTCACCAGGACTTCAGCTGCTGTGTCAGACTCTGGGTGATACCGGATTAGTAATCAAACACTTCCACATGACATGTTTCACTGAACTGCTGTCAAATCGGCCACCGTGTGGCTCACAGAGACGATGAAATAAGCATATTATAAGCTTTAAAAAACGGAACACCAGAGCGTGTGGGTGGCTCACTGGGTTAGGCCTCTGACTCTTGGTGATAACTCAGGTCATGATCTTATGGTTCATGGGTTCAAGCCCCACATCCGTCAGTGGGGAGCCTGCTTGGGATTCTCTCTCTCTTCCTCTCTGCCCTTCCTGCTCTTTCTCTCTCAAAATAAATAATTTTTTTAAGGGGAATACCATTATGTGAGATAAGTAAGACTAGTGTTTCCATAACAGCAATAGATAAATCTGTCATTGAACACAGCAGAATATCATTTCACTCAAGAAAGGCACAATGTCGGGGCACCTGGGTGGCTCAGTCAGTCAAGCATCCAACTCTTGATTCCGACTCAGGTCATGATCTCATGGTTTGTGAGTTTGAGCCCGGTGTCATACGGAGCCTGCTTGGGATTCTCTTTCCCTCTCCCTCTCCATCCCCCTCCCCCACTCACACTGTCTCTCTCCCAAAATAAATAAATAAATTTTCAAATAAAAAGCAAACAAATTTAAAAAGAATGGACCACTATTAATGTTACTGGCCTATGACAACCCTTTCAAGTCAGTTTTTAAAAAACCCTATGTAACTAGAAGAAATGTTCCAAAATGGAGCCCAACTCTGTACTTGGGGTGGGGGAGGGGGAAACAGGATGTGAGGAATCCAGAACAGTCTTCACCAGTCAACTCTTTTTGTGCCTGGCTCATTCTATTCTCTTTCTCAAATGAAAGAGTGTTCACTCTTAGCCCCCAGAGATACTGAATTCAGTTCCCATCCCAGTACTACAACTGGCTCAACCTCACAACATCTACGTGATACAATGTCCACCCTAAGGTACAAAGGGCTTGATAACGTGCAGACCAAGTCTGTTATGTGAGCGTCCCATGCATGTGCAATGCCCATGGGAGACCAGGCACTGTGCATCCACTGGTCTCTCCAACAGTATATGGGGACCCAGTGCTCACTTTTCCAACCCTGAGAGGTAACCACCTCCCTGCAATTGGGAGAGTTTCCTTAATTAGCTCCTGATTTTGTTTTGGGGAAAGAATCTGGAGTTCATTATTCTTCATGCCTCAGATCCCCACAAATTTAGAGTTTCCTCCTTTCTCCCACTGTGTGGTTGGTGAAAATGTATGCCCCTCAGGTCTTCTACATTTCTAACAGTTAAAGGGAGATTTGCATAAACCAGTGAAACAATCCTCTCCAAATGATCAATACTTCATGCACCAAAAATTATGCATGGATGAAAAATATATCTAAAGTACAAGCTAAAAAAGGAATTTAAATTCAGCCCTGTACGTGAAGCTGATTGCAACTAACCTTTACCCTTTAAGAAAGTACTTCATGGGGCGCCAGGGTGGCTCAGGGGGTTAAGCATCTGGCTTCGGCTCAAGTCATAATCTCGCAGTTTGTGAGTTCGAGCCCCGCATCAGGCTCTGTGCTGACAGCTCAGGGCCTAGAGCCTACTTTGGATTCTGTGTGTGTCTCTCTCTCTGCCCCTCCCCTGCTCACAT
>NC_043701.1:99826707-99828315 GCF_006229205.1 Suricata suricatta | reverse complement strand
GAGAGAGTCCTAGTGCTTATCTGGTTGGTTATCTCGTTGGTGGCGAGATCGATATATAGATGCCAAACAGAGGCCCCAGGGACATCTCACTCCTGTCTTGGACTGTTTGATTTTGAGCCACTTAAATACTTATTTTGAAGAATTGAGTGACTCCTGCGAATATAAAACTTACTGTATTTCTTTGTATCTGACTGTAGGGAAACCATTTTGAAAGGATCCCAGTGAGGTTCAGTCATCTCTCTGAAACCTATTCTAGAGCTTTCAACTCTCTGTCTTGTTGCTGTGGGACATTTCCAGGTGCCTCCTTGTTAGTTTTCATGTAATGGAAATGATTACTTTTTTGCCACAAGCATTTTGACAATTTTCACCTAAAGTGTCAGTTATGCCTGGGACGTGAGTTTTTCCTTTGTGTGTTAATTTCTTAATAACTAATCATTCTGGAGAGCGTGATATCAATGGTTTTAATACAGGGGACCTTGAACAATGTTGCGGGTTAGAGGCTGACTACCCTCTCTCCCTTGTGCAGCGGAACATCCACATATAACTTTTGAAATCTCCAAGAACTTAAATACTAAGAGTCTAATGTTGACTGTAAGCTTTACTGATAACATAAACAGTCTAGTAACACATATTTTGTGTATGTGTTGTGTACTGTATTCTCACAATAAAGGAAGCTGAAGCAAAGAAGATGTTATTAAGAAAATCACAAAAAAGAGAAACAACATTCCCAGCGCTGTGTGGGGTTTATTGAAAGAAAAAAAGAACCCTCGCCTAAATGGATCCATGCGGTTTTGTTCAAGAGTCTGCTGTAGTTTATTTATTTCTGTATTTATTGACATTTTATTTTTGAGAGACAGAGCGAGACAGAGCACGAACAGGGGAGGGGAGAGAGAGAGAGAGACACAGAATCTGAAACAGGCTCCAGGCTCTGAGCTAGGGGTCAGCACAGAGCTCGCCGCAGGGCTCGAACCCACGAACCGTGAGATCATGTCTTGAGCCGAAGTCAGAGGCTCAACCGACTGAGCCACCCAGGCGCCCCAAGAGTCGACTGTAGTTTAAATAGCAATGAAAATTGTTTTTTAAGGATGAATGGCAAGATCTGTTATAAGTGCACGTCGTTTCTAGGGTTGATATTATATGGGTAGATTATGGAATCCACATGGTTATAGGTTGTCTATAGTCTTTTGAAAAACAGAGATAGACACATTTATTTTATTATTATATTTCTGCATTGACATTAATTAGGGTGACTCCTGACCTAAAAATAGAGATTCTTTTGAAATTAAATTACAGTGAATTAAGTTAATTAAGTTAAATTTAGGGGCGCCTGGGTGACTCAGTTGGTTGAGCCTTGGACTTCATCTCAGGTCATGATCTCCTAGTTCGTGAGTTCAAGCCCCCATATTGGGCTCTGTGCTGACAGCTCAACCCTGGAGCATTCTTCAGATTCTGGTCTCCCTCTCTCTCTGCCTCTCTCCCATTCATGCTCTGTCTTTCTCTCTCAAAAATAAACATTAAATTTTTAAATTAAATTATTTTATTTTATTTTTTAATTTTTAAACTTTTTATTTAAATATCAGTTAACATACAGTGTCCCCTCAGCCTCAG
>NC_043701.1:99825025-99826607 GCF_006229205.1 Suricata suricatta | reverse complement strand
GAGAGAGTCCTAGTGCTTATCTGGTTGGTTATCTCGTTGGTGGCGAGATCGATATATAGATGCCAAACAGAGGCCCCAGGGACATCTCACTCCTGTCTTGGACTGTTTGATTTTGAGCCACTTAAATACTTATTTTGAAGAATTGAGTGACTCCTGCGAATATAAAACTTACTGTATTTCTTTGTATCTGACTGTAGGGGAACCATTTTGAAAGGATCCCAGTGAGGTTCAGTCATCTCTCTGAAACCTATTCTAGAGCTTTCAACTCTCTGTCTTGTTGCTGTGGGACATTTCCAGGTGCCTCCTTGTTAGTTTTCATGTAATGGAAATGATTACTTTTTTGCCACAAGCATTTTGACAATTTTCACCTAAAGTGTCAGTTATGCCTGGGACGTGAGTTTTTCCTTTGTGTGTTAATTTCTTAATAACTAATCATTCTGGAGAGCGTGATATCAATGGTTTTAATACAGGGGACCTTGAACAATGTTGCGGGTTAGAGGCTGACTACCCTCTCTCCCTTGTGCAGCGGAACATCCACATATAACTTTTGAAATCTCCAAAAACTTAAATACTAAGAGTCTAATGTTGACTGTAAGCTTTACTGATAACATAAACAGTCTAGTAACACATATTTTGTGTATGTGTTGTGTACTGTATTCTCACAATAAAGGAAGCTGAAGCAAAGAAGATGTTATTAAGAAAATCACAAAAAAGAGAAACAACATTCCCAGCGCTGTGTGGGGTTTATTGAAAGAAAAAAAGAACCCTCGCCTAAATGGATCCATGCGGTTTTGTTCAAGAGTCTGCTGTAGTTTATTTATTTCTGTATTTATTGACATTTTATTTTTGAGAGACAGAGCGAGACAGAGCGCGAACAGGGGAGGGGAGAGAGAGAGAGACACACAGAATCTGAAACAGGCTCCAGGCTCTGAGCTAGGGGTCAGCACAGAGCTCGCCGCAGGGCTCGAACCCATGAACCGTGAGATCATGTCTTGAGCCGAAGTCAGAGGTTCAACCGACTGAGCCACCCAGGTGCCCCAAGAGTCGACTGTAGTTTAAATAGCAATGAAAATTGTTCTTTAAGGACGAATGGCAAGATCTGTTATAAGTGCACGTCGTTTCTAGGGTTGATATTATATGGGTAGATTATGGAATCCATATGGTTATAGGTTGTCTATAGTCTTTTGAAAAATAGAGATAGACACATTTATTTTATTATTATATTTCTGATTGACATTAATTAGGGTGACTCCTGACCTAAAAATAGAGATTCTTTTGAAATTAAATTACAGTGAATTAAGTTAATTAAGTTAAATTTAGGGGCGCCTGGGTAACTCAGTTGGTTGAGCGTTGGACTTCATCTCAGGTCATGATCTCCTAGTTCGTGAGTTCAAGCCCCCATATTGGACTCTGTGCTGACAGCTCAACCCTGGAGCATTCTTCAGATTCTGGTCTCCCTCTCTCTCTGCCTCTCTCCCATTCATGCTCTGTCTTTCTCTCTCAAAAATAAACATTAAATTTTTAAATTAAATTATTTTATTTTATTTTTTAATTTTTAAACTTTTTATTTAAATATCAGTTA
>NC_043701.1:99779456-99824925 GCF_006229205.1 Suricata suricatta | reverse complement strand
CCCTACAGTCAGATACAAAGAAATACAGTAAGTTTTATATTCGCAGGAGTCACTCAATTCTTCAAAATAAGTATTTAAGTGGCTCAAAATCAAACAGTCCAAGACAGGAGTGAGATGTCCCTGGGGCCTCTGTTTGGCATCTATATATCGATCTCGCCACCAACGAGATAACCAACCAGATAAGCACTAGGACTCTCTCTTGCATATCCTCCTAGACGTATGTCATGAACATCAGGCAAATATTACAACGTTGTCTCGGTGTGTGCTACATTGTGGTTTAACTTAACTGTGCACACTAGAGAAATTTCCACTACTGCATGGAGAGCTCCTTTTTTTTTGTAAAGTTTCATAGCAGTTTATAGGAAGAAAAAGATGAGAATTAATTTTTCCATTCCATAGTGATGAAAATATTCAGGATTTTTTTTTTGCTACTAAAAGCAAGGTTGCAATGAATAATACAATAATACACTGTCTTTTTAATGTGTAAATATATTCGTCGGGTAAATTCCTATCTGTAGCATTGTTGGGCCAAAAGGTATAAAAGCATTGGTAATTTTGATCAGTATTCATAGAATATTCTCCAATAGAAGTTTTCCGGTTCTTGTGTCCATTAGCGATATGTGGGATTGCGTGTTCTCCACAGCCTATGAAGAGAGAATATTAACAAAGTTTCCTTTTTTTTTTCCCAATCTGACAGTTTGAGGGAGCTTAACCACATTTTCTGACGTATCTCTTTGTATACCAAGGAAATCAGTTCTTTGTGATACAAATTGGAACATCTCTCCCCAATCCTTTAAGTTTTGACTATGCCTAGTTTGTTGGTTTTTGCGGAGTATGTGTCTTACTGTCGTGATCACTGCCTTTAATGTACTAGAATTTTCAGACTGTCTTTTCGTGGTTTAGGGATTTTTAAAGTATGCTTAAAAGAACTTCTCCATTGCAAGTTTATAAATAAATTCTAATTTCAATTAATTATATTTAAATCCCTGACCCACATAGAATCTTTCCAGCTGTTCGGTTGAGGTGGCGACCCAAATTAATTTCTTTGCAGATGGCTAGCCTTATTTTATCAATAATATTTATTGAATAGACCTTATTTGTCCCCACTGATTCGAGACACCAACTTTGTATGTTAGATACATATGTATATACATGCATTTTGATCTTTTCTTTAGTCTATGTATTAGTAGACCAATGCAATGCTAGTTTAATTGCTAAGTTTCTATAGAAGTATTTAACAATCTGTTATGACTCATTTACCTGCATTGATTTTCCATCCATGTCTAGCTTGTTTAAATTCCTTTTTCAATATAATGTTAAACATCTTATATAATTCACATCAAAAAAGAAGTTACTGACTGACATTTTGTTTACAATTCATAACCATGTGACATATAATTTGTAATTAACATTATTTGTAATTCATTAAATGTATACCTTGACTTAGATATAACTGATCCATTTATTTTTTTAATGTTTATTTCTATACTTTATCAAGTTGAACTTCCCATCCATAAAATAGTAGATACTTCTATTTTTCAAGCATTTTTTAAATTATTTTGTTTTTTTAATTTTTTATCTTTTAAAAAATTTTATTGTTCTCTTTTTATTGGTCTTGCACATTTTATGTAGAGCTAATTCCTAAGTACTTACTCTATCTATTATTGTGGTAAACGGCATGCTTTTTCTATTAATATGCTCTAATTGGGTACGGTGTCTCCCTATGAAAGCTATTGATTTATTTATAATAAGCCTGACTTCCTGGATTATCTGTTTTTCTTTTCCAGTTGGTTCTTCCGGGTTTCCTCAGGATACATTCAAATAAGTTTCACATAGCACCTGCCTTAATTTCTGTTTCATTTTCGTAGCTCCATTTTCTCTTTGGTACATATTTCTGCTAGTATCTCCAATACAGCAAAAAACAATAGACGCTGAAGGCTGTCATCTCGATGCAGTTCATGGCTCTTACAGCAATGATGCCAGAGTCCAGGATCTGGGCTGAAGCAGATACATTTTGATCCGGCTACTCAAGGATCTACCTATTCTAACTTACTAATTTGATTGCTTCAAGACTTTTAAAAATAGTCTCCCAATGGCTTTTCAGAACATGTAGAGATGTTCACGTGATTATGTACATTCCACCCAATGCTACAAAGAAATGGAATTGAGCAAGGTAAACGTGTCATTCTGCAGACTTACTCTTTGCAGTGATGCTGTCTCCATTTCTCCTTCTGACCATTTTCCTGGTTACATCAGTAAATCGTTCTTTTTTTGTTGTTGTTTTTATCACAGATCAACTCTAGGTGTATTTAATTCAGTATTTTCTGCCCATATCCCATTGTTTTTGCTTTTATGTCTAGTAATTCCTTCCTTTTCCTTCCTTTTTTTCATTCTGTCCTAAATCTTCTGGGTCAGACATTTCATCTTTGTTTTTTGTCCTGTATTTTGTTGGGTAAGTATTTAAGGCTACGATTTTCTGTCACTAGTCTTCAGCCCCATCTATACCCATGGTTTGCGTTTTGTTTTCACTATTCGTTTTTCCTCCTCAGTGTATAATTTCTATTTGTGTTGGTATTCTCTTTGACCAAGGAGATAAGTGAGTTTATTTCAAGTTCCAGGAGGAAAAAAATTTGGTTGGCTTCTGATTTTTACAATGAATTCCTAGTCATATTTTGCATTTAATGTATGGTAAAATTTTGTAAATGTTAGAGGCACTTACAAAAAGGAGATATATTTTTTCAGTGCACATATTTTAAATCAGATAAGCTTTATTAATTATAGTATTTTGGAATCTCACAGTTTTACTTTTTTGGGAGGGATTTCAATCCTTTTCTACTGACAAAAGTGAATTAAATTCTCCTACTCCTAGGGAATTTCTGTCTGTTCCTCATCTATCTTATCTCTTGGAACATCTGCTTTTTAAAAGGCTATAATCTACCGTTCACCTTACAGATATTTAGATGATATATTCATTGGTGATTGTGTTCTGTAACATGATTAAGCATCCCTCTTTGTCTCATTGGATCCCATTTTGTCTGATGTAACATCGTGAATTCTCTTTTTACCTTTGCTTCATTTTCCTTGTCTTCAAATATCCTTTCATTGCTAACCTCTGGAATCCCATTGGGTATGTGACTCTGATATTCAGCACAGAGTTGGGTGTTGTTTTGGGGGCCAACGTGGAAAGGTTTTATTCATTTTCCCCTTGTGAGCTAAGCCCGTTTACGTTTTTACATATGGCAGATAGGCTGGTTCTAATTTTCTCATACCTTTTAATGTTATTCTCTGGTTTTTTTTCTTAAGTCTTTTATTATGTGCCTCACGGATGTGTGTCTGTGTGTGTGTGTATGTGTGTGGTGAAGTTCTGTAATTTTTGCCTAATATTTACCTGTATAATTATAGCGATATTCTCTCCTTACCTCTAATTATTTAGGTGCTTCTATTCTTTTTGTAACTATCTTTTTTCTAATGTTTTTATTTATTTATTCTGAGAAAAGAGAGAGTTCAAGCATGGGAAGGGTACAGAGAAAGGGAGAGAGAGAATCCCAAGCAGGCTTTATGCTGCCAACACAGAGCCCGACACGGGGCTCAAACTCACAAAGCATGAGATGGTCACGAACCATGTGATGACCCGAGCTGAAATCAAGAGTTGGATGCCTAACCAACTGAGTCAGACCCAGGTGGCCCTGTTTGTATTACTTCTAACCATGAGCCATGGAAAAGCTGGCTTACCCCCCTTCACCTTCTCCTGTCATGGTCTTCTATCCGATCCAATTTAACCATGCTATCTTTCTTAGTGTTCCCGTTTGTATTGACCACTACATTAAACGTTTATTGGAAAAGTTGTAAACTCACAGTTTCCTTCCACTCTCGGTTTGTTAAGGTGAGGTGATCAGAGAGCACACCACCCACCTTGTACCTCCTGTCCTGTTTCAACCTCCCTGTAGAGTTCTGCAACATCTCCATTCTCACTGGTCACTGTCAGCGACAACTTTCATCCTAATGAGCCAGAAACTGTGCTCAGTACTCGCAGCCAGCCTTTTGCCATAATTTTTCCAGGAATGTTTTAAATGGCTAAATAGTGTCTTTTTGAAAGTTTCTCAGGAAAAAATAGTCCTTGAGTCCTTGAATGTTGAAAACTCCTGTTGTGTAGTCTTTACTCTAGAAGAATAATTGCTGAGTTTAAAATATGTGCCTCACCATTTCTTTCCTTGCACATATTTTAGTATAATTTTACCATCATGCCCTGAATGTGTTGCATGTTTCTGGGGAGGGTCTGAAACTTATTTTTTCCCATTATAAATAACCTGCTCTTTTTCGTCTGAATGCCCAAGTATTTATTTATACATGAACTCCACTAATGTCTCTATTCTATGCCTGAGTCTTAAACATTTTAGGTAAAGTCTTGCGTGGCATCTGATATAATCTGACAGGGTATATGCTGCAATCTTCATTTTCTTTCTTCAGTTGTCTTTAAATATTTTGCCATTTTATTGGTTTGGTTTTGTTCTTTGACAATTCCAATGGTATGTGTGTTGGATCACCTTTCCTTCCATGCTATGCTTTTCATTTTCTCACTATTCTTCCTATATATACATTTTTTTTTAAGAAGGTTTCACACCCAGGGGCGTATGGGTGGTTCAGTCAGTTAGTAGGCTGACTTTGGCTCAGGTCATGATCTTGCTGTCTGTGGGTTCAAGCCCTGCATCAGGCTCTGTGCTGACAGCTCAGAGCCTGGAGCCTGCTTTGAATTCTGTGTCTCCCTCTCTCTCTGCCCCTCCCCCACTCATGCTCTGTCTCTCTCACTCTCAAAAATAAATAAACATAAAACAATTTAAAAAAGGAAAAGAAGAATAAAGCTTCATGCTCAGCATGGAGCCCAGCATGGGGCTTGAACTCATGACCCTGAGACTAAGACCTGAGTTGAGATCAAGAGTTAGGCACTTAACAGACTAAGCCGCCCAAATGCCCCTCAACATTTTTATTTCCAATTTATTTTGTTTACTATTCTCACTTTTCCCTCTATGTTTCATAGTACATCTTCCATGATATCCATCCTTTCCTTATTTATATTTTTATTCCTTTTAATGTTTACTAATTTTTTTAGAGAAAGAGAGAAAGAGAAACAGAGCATGAGTAGGGGAGGGGCAGAGAGAGAGGGAGACACAGAATCTGAAGCAGGCTCCAGGCTCTGAGCTGTCAGCACAGAGCCCGATGTGGGGCTTGAACACACAAACTGTGAGATCATGACCTGAGCCAGAGATGGACACTTACTTAACCAACTGAGTCACCCAGGTGCCCCCTTCCTATTCTTTATTTTTATAATGATTTCCCTTCTGTTGTATATCTCTCCTGGGTTCCACCAGCTCATGCTTTATTTTCTCCTCTGGTGTACCACTTCTTCCATAATATTTATGTTCTTTTCTTGTTTTGCAGTCTTTCCTCATAAATACAATTCTTTGCTAAAGTTTGCGGGTTTACTTGTTTGCTTATTTTCTTTCTTGAAGCCAAAATTTTGGGTCATAATTTTTATCTTCTCTAGAGCAGCATTTTTCCAGTGAATGCCCTTTATCTGTTAGTAATTTTTGCCACTCTTTTCTTCTTTTGTGCTATCTTCCCATCAATAGTAAAGCAGATCTTTTCTCCATCTCATTATCCAACACCTTGACTTTCGTGGAACAAGCTTCCTGCTGGCCAAGGAGGAGAAAGTCATTCTCCATGCGTCCTGGTTTCCTCAACATAATTGTGCTCTCCTCACTCCTCCCCTGCTCGTAGGTAGGTAGGTAGATAGATGGAAGATAACTCTCTCCCTCCCCCCAACACTGACTCAGATTCAAGTGCTTGAAAGCATAGATAAGTAGTAAATAGATGATAGATGATTGGTAGAGGATAGATAGATAGTAGATAGATAATTGATAGATGATAGATAGATGACAGATAGAAAGATGATAGAAAGATAGATACATGATAGTAGATAGGTAGATCATAGATAAGTCATAGATAGTGGATAAATTGATAGATATCACATATATATAATAATTTTGTGTGAAAATCATCACATACTTGAACTATCTCTGATGTTACGAGGGATATTGATTTTTTTTCTTCCATTGTTACCATCTTGTTGCTTTTTTTCTCAGTAATTTGTACCTTTCTACCCAAAATTGCGCACTTCAAGGGTTCTCTCCTTACCTTTCTTCCATGACTCTTATGTGACAAGTGAATATTGTTAACTCAATGCTGGGCCCTTGGAAAACATTTATCTAAAACTCATGTGTCCTCTGGGCACAGTCTGTCATCCATGGTTTAGTTTGCATCCATGTCCCTTAGAGACTGGTTCCTGTGGCTATAAATGGACCCCATCCCTCCAGACCTGCTGGCCGGGCTGTACTTGACCTGCCGCAGGAGTGCACTGTGAGCGCAGGCTGGAGAAGTTGCTTTCTTCCTTCAGGTTTAAAATTGGAACACAAACACTACAATAAGCTCATTAATCGTTTCAACCGAGAGGCTGCTTGAGTCTGAGTCTGGGGCAGCCAGTGTATCAAACAAGAAAACACCGAGAGCAAGACAAAGAGAGTGGTGGCAGGGGAAGGAAGGGGAAGGAAGGAGGAAGCCCACAGCAGGGAACTCACTTGGGGGGCTTCTGGGGGATCCCCGGAGAAAGCAGCCTTCTGCCTTGTCAGACCTTTTAAGGCCAAGTTTACTTTTTGAGACAGATATCTGTGAGTTTGCTAATTCCCTTTTCAGATTTCTTTTTTTCCCCTTTTTTCTTTTTTTGCTAAAACTGGCATCATCAAAGCTGCTCTTGATAAAACAATAATCCCACAACTAAGTATACATATTTTTTTTAAGAAATAAGGCAACATGAAGACATCTGTTGAAAAGGAGGTGAGAAGAGCAACAAAAAACATTTGAATTGATACAATCGCAACACAGATTCAAATTAAAGGCTAGAAAAACAGGCAAGATAACTTATCATTTGCAACGTTAACCTATGTGAAATAACTTATTTGTGCTGGTTCATTAGGCTTTGAGGAATCCTCAGCGGGGCACATTATGCAGAATAAAATATCGCAACCTCCAAGATTTTCAACACAGCTATGAAAACCTGCAGACATACCAAAAATTTTAATCAGATCCTCGTGACCCCTCCAGATTGGTTAATCCAGATTCCCAGGCAGGAGACCAACAGGATTCTTTTTCAGCCAAGTGGGGACCTCCTCTGGGGTGCAGAGCCATGATTGTTCAGGGACTTTTTTTTTTTTTTAAACAGGAGCCAGCACAGATGATGAGCATAGCAGGAATCTGCCATCCCAGGACCCAAGCTGGATAGCAGCTTCTCTTCTCTCTCTAAAAGACACTGTAAGGTTTCAGAGAGGCTTAAATGAGATACTAAGTTCCTGCCATGAAAGGAAAGACTTCGATGGAGCCATGCTTGTTCACCCAGGGCTCAGCGCCTGGCTTTCACACCGAATGTCTCCTGTTGTCAAGCTAGGGCACACGGGCATGGGACCGTGCGCGGGGACCGTGCACCCCCGAGCCCAGCACACACGTGTGCACGCTTCCTCAGACGCGCCTCTGTCCCCATTTCGCCGCGTCCTCATTCAAACGCTCGAGCTGCTAAACTCTCCGCATTTGCTCACAAGTTTACAGCCCTCGCTTCCTTGCTGGAGCGTGAACTACCTACCAATTTAGAAAAGCTGATGTGGTGCAAGAAGGAATTGGATCATTTTACCCTCCTTCAAAGCCAGTCACCATCATCTGTCTCTGACTGTTTACATAAACAAATTCATTTCATTTGCATGTCCTGGGAGCTTGAAGCATTCCGAGCGTTTTATCCGTAAATATTAACTAAGAGGTTTGTGTTATGCTTCCCCCGCCCCATGATGTTGGTGCCCAAGTCGTTAGTTTACAAAACAGTATTTGAAAATGGTTTTAATATGCATCGTAAAAATAAGTAGACTCTCCGATAAGACAGGGATTGGGGGCGCCACCCATCCCCCAGTCAAAAACCCCAAATGGAAGTGGATCCAGGCGGTTGAAACCCGTGTTGTTGTGTATAGCTGGCCTCATATTTGGCCAGAGTAACTGCCTCATGTCCATGTTTGTAACTTGCTTTGCCCCAAACCAGGTGAGGTCCCGCCAGCCCCGCTTGTCTATCTAGTGAAAGCACAGGGACCCTGTGAGTTAATAAAAGATGACAAATAAAGGACTGGTCTAGGGCCATTGGGCCCACACTTCGGAATGATCATATATATTTAATTAAGGCGACAGCTTCTAAGTTGCCTCTTTTTTTTTTTTTTTTTTCAGTACTTGGCCTTTTTTTCTCTAAAAAAAATCTGATTCAGACCCTGTAGAACAGTACAAAGTACAAAGCCCGGCAGCTCTAGTGAAAGAAGGCAGGGACCCAGCTCTTTGCTCCCAGCTACCTGCCAGGAAGTCCCAGAATTCCTTGAGACACAGTCCTGGACCAGGGTAATAGGATCACGGGCCCTTTCCTACTGGATGAATCCTGAAGGAAAACTCCAATTTCTTTTTGTCATAACTTATTATTTTTTTAATTATTATTTTAGAGAGAGAGCTTGTGAAGGGGTACAGGGGCAGAGAGAGGGGGAGAGAGAGAATCCCAAGCAGGCTCCATGCTCAGTGCAGAGCCAGATGGGGGGCTCGATCCCACAACCTTGGGATTATGACCTGAGCTGAAATCAAGAGTCAGATGCTCAACCAACTGAGCCCCCCACAGGCACCTCTCTACAAATACTTCTAACCCCCAGACGGATCTCTCTTCCTTTCCTCACAGTTTGTAAGATGAACCTTTGATGTTGTTTTGTAAACACCACGGCCAGCGATGACTCCTCAGTGGAGGGACAGGCGCATTCTGTCTCACTACGCCCTGGTGTGTTCCTGGCTGCAGTCAGCCCTGCGGAAGGCCCTTCTCGAAGGATGGGCCCCCTGACTTGCTCAGTGTGCGACCTTGAACATCAGCTCTGGCTGCCACCCCCGGACATTTCCTTTTGCTTAGTTTCCTGATGCCTCATGACTTTGTGGAGCCCCAGATGTGTTCTCTAATGAAATAGACATGAACCGTGTCCAGGAACAGGGGCACTGTGTCAAGGGTCCCCTCTGGGTGCTCTCCACCCTGGCTAGGCATTAGCACCCCCTGGGGGAGAATCTTGAAAACGCTACAATGCCATCCACATCTGGACAAATTCAATCTGAGTGCCTGTTGGGCGGGGCCAGAGGTCAGCTGTGTCAAACTCTGCTCAGGCCATTGCCACAGGCAGCCAGGCACCCCAGCTGCTGTGTGCCACCCTGGCGGGGCCTGGCACTTTCCACACAGACATACCTGTATCCCAGAGGGCTCCCCTCCTCTCTCCAGACTGTCCTGAACTGCGTTTCCCTGTCGCAACGCTGTGCTGAATGCACCCCTCCCTGCCCTCTGTCTCCCATCTTTTGTGGGCTTTCCCAGGACGGCTCCACTGGGCACCTGGCCCATGCCTGGCTCTGCTTCTAGTCACTTCCCTGTCCCTGTGGTGAGCGAGGATGCCGCCAGGGCAGGTCCTGAAAGGAAGGCGCTTATGGCTGGCACTTCAGGGGACCCCAGAGGAGGCCTGTACCTGCCAACCTCGCCATGTTGAGCCATCCAGCTGGCTCATTATTTGGATGTCTGCATTGCCACCCGGTTCCAGACTCCACCAGTGCCAAATAGATGAGGCCGCAAGGTCGGTGGATGTAAACGCACAGGACTGTGGGCTCCTGGTGGCACAGTCATGATGACACCTCAGCCCACAGCTCAGCTCTAGGCAGAGGCTGCAGAGATGATCCCCCCACCCCGACACCTGGGTCCAGGCAGGCCCTGTGCCCAAAACAGAGAGGGGGCGGAAGGCTGCTCCCATCTGTCGGGAGCAGAGCCTGGCCCCACAACAGTGAAGAGCGGAGGGCACAAACCCCCACTGGCCGGCCCCAGACGTTCACTGCCCTGGGATCACAGGGAAGTCGCCTCCACCCTCTGCAATGAGCTTGGTCAGCACAGACAGCAGCTAGGATGCCTCCCCATCTCATCGGCTCGCGGCTATCAGGACTCGGATCCAGGAAGAAGTAGGTTGAGATTCAGATTATTATTAGAATCCTTTTTACTGTTTATTTGTAGGGGTTCTGATTGCTGGTGACTTTTTTTTTAATTAAAAAAAAGTTTTTATGTTTATTTTTGAGAGAGAAAAAGAGACAGAGCATGAGTCGGGGAAAGGCAGAGAGAGACAGAGACACAGAATCTGAAGCAGGCTCCAGGCTCTGAGCTGACAGCACAGAGCCCAATGGGGGCTCTATCTCCCGAATCACAAATCATGGTCTAAGCTGAAGTCAGATGTTTAACTGACTGAGTCACCCAGGCTCCTCTTTAATGTTTATTTTTTTAAGAGATAGAGGCAGAGCGTGAGCAGGGGAGGGGCAGAGAGAAAGGGAGCCACAGGATCTGAAGCAGGCCCCAAGATGTAAGTCCAGTGTGGGTCTTGAACTCATGAAACACAAGATCATGACCTGAGCCGAATGAGCCAAACTGGACACTCAACTGACTGAGCCAGGCACTCCACTGGTGACTCTTTAGAGTTTTTCTTAGCTGAATTTTCTAAACTTTCATCCAGATACATCCTGCTTATTGAGAACCATAATTAAGATGGATTACAAAAGTAAAATGATGGTTTTAAAGTTGGCTTTTGAGATTTGCTCCAGTTTACTTTGCAGGACCTAGCCCCAGCGGTTTGCTTTTTTTTAATGTCTTGCAATCAAGCCACATCAGGTATTAAGATGCTCAGTATTCTGGGGGCACCTGGGTGGCCCAGTCGATTAAGCGTCTGATTTGGCTCAGGTCACGATCTCACGGTTCATTGAGTTCGAGCCCCGCTAACAGCACAGAGCCCACTTTGAATCATTGTTACCCTCTCTCTCTCTGCCCCCACCCCACTAATTCTCTCTCTCTCTCTCTCTCTCAAACAAACAGACATTTAACAAAATTGCTCATGGGGCGCCTGGGTAGCTCAGTTGGTTAAGCATCCGACTTCAGCTCAGGTCACGATCTCACGATTTGGTTTGTGAGTTTGAGTCCCCGCATCGGGCTCTGTGCTGACAGCTCAGAGCCTGGAGCCTGCTTCCGATTCTGTATCTCCTTCTCTCTCTGCCCCTTTCCTGCCCACACTCTATCTCTCTCTCAAAAATGAATAAACATTAAAAAAATATTTTTATTTTTTATTTTTTAATAGTTTATTTTCAAATTGGTTTCCATAATACACCAAGTGCTTCTCCCCACAAGTGCTCCCCACAAGGGAAGGGGGTGATGGTCAAAAAATATTTTTAAATTGCTCGATATCCTGAAAACTATGGATCAGAAATGTACAAGGCCTTTGTTAAATCTCCCAAAAAGTAGGCGCATTTTTCCTACCTCATAAATGAAAAATCAAAACACTCAAATATTTGTGTTCCCTTGCTCCTTCCCGCTCTCACTCCGAATATTTTGTGGCTGATTTGTAATTACGTCTGGGACACAATAATATGGCCTTATGTAAGCTAAAATTAGGAATTGATCCTCTAAGTGTTAGGCACGGAATACCACAAATATTTTAATCATATGAACTCCACTTTGCCAAAATATATTGTTATTACATCACTCTCTTTAAAGAGAGTGTACACAATACTCTTGTGTACTCTTTAAATTCTATTTGTTAACTGAAGAGTACATATTTTGAAATCTCATGAACTAGATTTATGTCCGAGGTGTTCTTGATGCAAGAGGGATGGGCAGTGGCTTTAGATCCAGAAACGGGAGTTTAAATCCAATATGGCTGCCCCTTAGCTGTGTTGTTTGTCTTCTCAGAAGCTCATTTTCCTCATCTGGAAGATGGCAGTTACATCGCTTGCTTCATGAAATTATTGTGGGGACACAGTGAGGTAATGCCTATAAATCCCTTTGCACTGTGACTGGCACATCATAAATGCTAAATTACTCTTGGTTCTTGTTCTGCCCTTTTTATCATACATACAAATATTTCAAATTTATTTAGCTAAACCCCCACATGACTCAGAGTCCTATGTTTTCCTGACCCCTTGCCTCATGAGTGACTCATTCATTGGGTAGGGGTAGAAGTTGACAACAGGCAAAAATACCTCAACTCTCTTCAAGCATTTTTTTAAGTTTATTTATTTATTTGAAAAGAGAGGGAAAGCACAAGTCAGGGAGGATCAGAAAGAAAGAGGGACAGAGGGTCTGAAGCAGGCTCCACATTGTCAGCAGAGCCCAACATGGGCTTGAACCCATGAACCATGAGATCATTACCTGAGCTGAAGTTAATTAACTGATCGAACCTGGGGTCCCAGTGTCAACTCTCTTTAATGAGTCAGTGCAAGTCAATGATTGCATGTCGACAATAGTGATACAGCAGAGATATTCAATAAAGATTTTTTCTCCCAGAATAATCCCAGTGACATCCCACTGATGTCAGTGCCATGGAGCCCACCCAGAGTTTCCTCTGTGTCCCATGAAAAAAGAATATAAAATTCTGGGGTTTTTACCCATAAAGTATTTAGCAAGCTTGCATTGTATTAGATCCAACACTTGTCCATTGTGTTCTTCCTTACGAGGCTGTTTATAGATCAGAATTCAAAAGGCAAGACAAGATCCATGCAAATGAACGTGACGCGGCCATGTTTACCCAGGTGCACCAAGTCCCCAGTGCCTAGCTGAATCAGGTCTGAACAGATGAAGTCCAACTTTCGTTTATTTCTGCTTACAAACTTTCCAATGTCGGCAGTGGAAGAGATTGAATATTCAATGCATGAACCCACCCATCACAGAGGTATCTTCAAGATCCTCCCTTAGAGCTGGCCCAATTTGGTTTTTTTGTGATAAGACAAAAATAAACTAGGGGAAAACAGCATGGAATCAGCCAGATCTCAGCTCAAGTCTCACTTCCCTACATAATGCTCTAAACTGGATTCACAAATTAACTCATCTGTGCTCTTGTCTCCTAAAAGAGATCAGCGAGACCAGACCCACAGAATGCTCTTGCTCCTTGTTTCTGCTTTCCTGTAATCTCTGCTCCTGATCTATTTCCATACCAGTGGCTCCCTCCCCTTACCACATTAACGTTCATATAACCTCACAGTGTAACCCAGTATCCTATGTCATTACTATCTGTTCAGATGGAAGAAACGAAAAACCCACTCAACTATCCTACATCATTGGAGAGTTGTGTCTCCCCAGGAACTGAGAAGTTTGAGGGTCCGTAGGCTTCATGCATCATCTTCACTGCCCCGTTGGCTGCTTCTCTGGGATTCCATGGGCCCCAGGCCCCTTGCAGGTGCTGCTGTAGCCTCCAGAAAGATGGCTGCCAGCATGTAAGGGCTTCTCATGCTCCATCTAGGAAAACCATGAGTCTCTCCTCATAGCTCTCCTAAAAACGTCTTCAGCTTCACTGTTTTAGGACCATCTCAAGCCATGAGTCTACTCCCCAACTAATGACTAAGGCTGAGACAATGGATGGTCCCGATTGGCCCTGACTAAATACCAGAGCACAAGCCTGCCACACTCAGAGAGGGCTGGCATGGCTCTGGAGAAGGCAGATAGAATTTCTTCCATTCATTCCCTCACCATCACCACCGCCTTCCACAGAATTCCCTGTTACTGTCTCCTTGGCACTCGCTGCTGCATTCCAATCCAACCCAATCCCAGAGGTCCATATAGCAGCCCATAGCCAGATAACAGTATGCTGGGTGTTTTCCAGAAAGGTCACCTGCTTGGCTGCCCAGTAATAGACAGAGACTTCACTAAAACTGCAAAAAATGTTGCAGAAACCACGCATGACTAAGAAAGTTTTCTGGCTGCTCCAATATAAAGCTCATCTACAGAAATAGACATGCACACTGGTGAAAGGAAATTAGGAATAAAGTTCAATAGTGGAAGAATCGTTCATTAAACTTTGGTTTATAATTCACTCAATCACTGCAATGACTACAAAGGTGTCCAAAATGCATAGTGTCATGGGATTTACTATTTATATTAGATTGATGTTTTTAAGTTTATTTATTTTGAGAGAGAGAGAGAGAGAGAACACAGGTATGGTGGTAGAAGAGGCACAGAGAGAGAGAGAGGGAGAGAGTGAGCCCAAGCAAGCTCCTCACTCAGCATGGATTCTATGAGGGGCTCCATCTCACGAACCATGTGATAATGACCTGAGCTGACATCAAGAGTCAGATGTTTAACCAACTGAGCCACCCAGGAGCTCTAAATTGATAGGTTTTAATGTAAAATCTGTTTACAATATGATGTTATTTATGGGAAATAAACAGAAGCAGAGTATGTGGGGATGGTGAAGACAAAGGAAAGCATAAAAAATCGGGTGTGAACATTGTTGGGACAATGGATACATTTTTAAAAGCGGAAAAGAACACAGGTATGTTTTCAAACTAGAGCATACGCTGTCAACAGACTCCTTGGAGAGTTTGACACATTGGAATGAAGATACACAGCCCCTCAAAGTGACTGCTTCTTATGAGTAATATCGGTTATGTTTAGTTTTTTAAAGTGCCTATGCCAAATACCTAATAGATCCAAGACGGCACCCACAATGCTAGTTCTACACAAACCTGGTTAATACTGAGTTATGTGTCAGCTCTCACACTTTTAGAATGTTCTACTCAGCTCTATTAAGCCCCCAACATGTACACCATCCCTCAGAAAAACTAGCAAACATGCTCCATGTATATACACCTCACTCATTTTCAAAACCGCAAATGAATACAAAGAGCACAAATGTCCTTATCGTTATGACATCTCATTGTCCTTCACCGATAGAAGACCACCTCACAAACACACCTAGCCCTGGACACCCTACAATTCTCTTTTTTTCCTCATGAAAAACTGGACCCACAAGCATCTTCCTGGCTGAATTCCCAGATGCCTGCGGCTTCAGTTTTATTACTAAGTTTGCCCATTTTAATCTGATTCTTTCTTCATGATGCATGAGGCCTTCCTTGCAGGTTAAGTTCATTTGGGTGCACTTCTCTCATTTCAAATTAATCGGCTGCTTTCAACATTATCCAGATTGGAGTGTTGATTGTGTACTATTTATCTTCTGAATAAAAAAAAATAATAATCTGCCAAAGATACATCCAAGAAGATGGGGAGAGATGAAGTGGTCTGATGTTCTCACAGAGAGTAACATTTGTTTCCTCGTATTTATTTCTGGGCAGCCATTATTTTATTTAAATGTGATGGCTTTCTGGACTTTATGTTTTTAACATTATTCCCAGAACACACATCAGATTCGCTCCAGACCTCATTGAGACAAGAAAGGCATGCTGGCAGGAATGTTGAATAGTGCCTCCTAATTTCCACTTTTAAGCCAACACCCCCATCCTCACCCCCCAGCATCCCTTTTTTAGGACCACAGATGTAACACCCACACCAGAAGCAAATATCCACAGAGAGACGCTCTGGTCTGTAGAACCCTCCTCCCTCCCACCTGCTCGGTGCACTCCCTTCCTGCCAAGCCCCTCATCCACCACGCACCCCAACCACCTTCCTCCTTCTCAGTCTATGGTGTGGATGTAGGAGGACGTGCTCATTCATAAATGCCAGAGAGAAGCAGGGAACACATCCACATAAGCCTAAAATAGGAGATCCGATTCTAAGTAGCTCAGGATTCTGCTTACCAAGAGGTCAGGCCATGCGTCATTGAAGAGTAGATATGTAGGGTGACTTCAAGCTTGACAGAAGGTGCAGAAGAGACCTGGGTCTTTCTTTACAACTCTGCTCAAAGGAAGACGTGAAGGAGATGAGGGGGTCATGGCAACAACATTAACAGAACCCTGAGATTAGGTCTTGCTCTCTGTATCTTTTCTTTTTTATTATTATTAAAAAATTCTTTTTAAGTTTACTTACTTTTGAGGGGGGCAAAGGGTAGGGACAGATAGAGGGGGAGACAGAGAGTCCGAAGCAGGCCCCACACTGTCAGTCCAGAGGCCAATGCGTGGCTCGAACCCACCAACTGTGAGATCATGACCTGAGCCAAAGCCAGACATTCTATTGACCGAGCCACCCATGCGCCCTTGTATCTTTTCTTCAATCCACCCTCAGCCTCTCCCAGCTTGTGTCAAGAACCAACCACATGTCATGCCCTGGAATGCAGCAGTGGGACATACGGTCACAGCCTGACCTCCTGGTGGATGCCATCCACAAGTCCATTAACAACACACACTCTCACAGAGCCTCGTGAGGTCGCAGCCATTGTTCTGGAAGTTTCCCGGATATTCCTTCTTTCAACTCACAACAACACTGTATGGAAGTTGCTATCGCTGTCCCGATTTCTGCAGAGCAAGGATCCATGAGCAGGCAGGAGTGACCCCAGCAGCTGTCCCAGTGGCCCCTGCTAACCTCAACACTCGCCCACTCACAACAAGGCAAAATTACAGGATCTTCAAGGCTGGAAGTCAAGGTGGAGGTCATCTCATGGAAACTTCTAGAACTTTAGAACAAAGCCCAGGGAGGGCTGCTGAGAGAACACACAGACCATGTCCCCACATGTCATGTGATCTTCCCTCATGCAAGACAGCCCAAGGCCATGGAGGTGGTCCACTCTAACTGCATCGCCCCCACCCCACTTTCCCCAGTGTGCACCGAGCAGAATGAATGCATTTGAACAGAGCTGTCTATATATATTTTTTTAATGTTTATTTATTTTTGAGAGAGACAGAGTACAAGCAGGGGTGGGGCAGAGAGAGGGAGACACAGAATCTGAAGCAGGCTCCAGGTTTGAGCTAGCAGCACAGAGCCGGACACGGGGCTCGAACCTATGAACCGTGATATCGTGGCCTGAGCTGAGGTCAAAAGCTTAACTGACTGAACCACCCAGGCGCCCAGTGCTGTCTATATTTTAATTTCAGCTCCTTCCTCTTTTCTCTCTGCCTCCTTGTGTCTCCTCACACACCCTGTGTGTGTACTTCCAAGTCTCAGGTTGTGACAACAGGCACCACAGGCCAGCTAGGCTCCTCACATGGTGTCCAGATCCCCACATGCAGTGGGATGGTTCTCCCCAGATGTACATGCCACCCGTAGGCAAGGAGCTGGCCTCCTGGAACCTTCAGGAAGATCAGAATGAACCCAAAATATGAATTACACTCTGAACATAGCCAGGAGTCTCTAAAAGGAAAGCGTAGCAGAGGAATAGGAAAGCAAAGTGTAGCACAAGACATGAGCTCTGACTGAGCAGAGAGGAACTCACAGTCACCAATCTCTGTTCCACCCATGATGAGCTGTACTGTTCTCTTGGCCTCCGTGTCCACATTGCAAAATGATGATTAAGAGGATGCAGTCTCTAAGGGCACCTGGCTGGCTCAGTCGATAGAGCCTCCGACTTCAGCTCAGGTCATGAGCTCACGGTTCATAGGTTTGAGCCCCACATCGGGCTCTGTGCTGACAGCTCATAGCCTGGAGTCTGCTTCAGATCTTCTGTCTCCCTCTCTTCCCTGCTCCTCCTACACTCACACACACACACACACACACACACACACACACTCTCTCTCTCTCTCTCTCTCTCTCTCTCTCTCTCTCTCTCTCTCTCTCTCAAAAATAAACATTAAAAAAAAAAGAGGAAACAGTCTCTAGAACAGCAACTACCTAATAGCAAATGTTCAAGACGGTCTTTCTGATTATGAATGAGTGAGGTTTAATTCAATGTCAGTTACTTAGGTGATTTCACTTTGTGAAAGTTTATCGCTCTTGGTCTGTGCCCTTTGCTCTGTTCCTGATATCACGCGAAGATATATGAGGTCTGAAATCACACAGACCGGAGTGTAAATTTGCAGATGTTCCCTCCCACCATCGACGTTGGGCAAGTCTCCTCTTTTCCAGCTTCCGTTTATAAACAGAACCAATAAAACCTCCCAGAGTTTTCCTGGGAGAATAAGAGTCCCACACACATAGAAACATCTGGAACACAGCAGCTCCCCTTGATAATTCTCACAAGGGAAGATACAGTGTCTTTGTCACTTTCTCCCACATGCCCCGCATGGAATGTCCTCACTAATGTGTTGCTTCAATTATGTTATTCACCTACTCTTTTTTGCAAAGAAACAGCACATGTCCCATCAATATGACAGAACAGTTTCATTTCAGATGTTACTGAGCTGGAGAACTCAAGATATTTCCTTACCCAACCCAAGTGGTAGACAAGATTCACCGGATAATAGTTTCTTCTCCCATGGAGGCTAAGCTCAGAGTCCTGCTGAGTGTGTTAATACGGTCCTTCAAGACCTGGCTTTCACTGGACTGTCCCTGGCCAAGAGACGTGGCAAGAGGCGAGGAGTATTTATGTATGTAATTACCTGATTTGCATAGCTAATTGCCCTCCATTGCTCATGCCCACGGACAGCGCCAGCAGTCTGGATGCAGGGCTGAGAGCCAACGACTGGCTAGTGCAAACGCTTTCTGCAATTCATTTGCTGAATGGCTTAGACAAATCACTTAGAGCCTCCACATCTCCATTCCCCACTCTCTGTAATGGTGGCAATGCCTTCTACTTGTTTCCCAATTAGCTCCCTTAGTTAATAAATTTAAATTGCTTTGGAGATAGGTGATATCGAGTGCGAGGAAGTATTAATTATTGTGATGTATGAACACTTCTTAAGTAGTGAGTCTTATATGCAAATGAGGCAATAACTAGCCTAATTCGGCAAAAAGAGAAATAAATGCTAAGTAGAAGTTGTGTCAGCAAGTGCAAATGTTTACACGAAAGCAGAAAGGAAGAATTAGAAGACTCTTTGGTGGAAAATTGTCCTTGGCCTGCCAAATTACTCTGTTGTTTGCAGCATCTAAAATAGACTGAGTGACCGAGCGAGCTGGCGAGGGTCCCTCCCTGGGATGGCAGCTTGCTGAGCGGTTGGCCTCACAGCCGCTCACACTGTGCTTGGTGGGAGGTGATTATTGAATTCAATACACCTGCCCTGAATGTGTATTAAGAGCCACGTGCTCTGTTGGGGTGCGCGCATCAGAGAGACGTGGAGTAATGAGTGATTCTCAACCTTTGGGGATCTATCATTTAAGACAGAAGAATCCACATGCATAAGTGATCGAAAAATTATAATCGACACATGGATACTAGACATCAGGAGAGGCTTCATTTTATGGGAGCAGGTGGTATTTGGATGGGATCCTGGATAAAGACATAGGAATTAGCCAGAAAGAACTGGGAAGGGGGTGTGGGGTCCTGGGGAAGAACGTGTAGCTCTGTCTTGTGAGCAGGCCAGTTCTGGCCACTGTGTTGAGGGCGGACAGGACAGGACCAGGGACAAGCAAGCCAGGTGGGAGCTGATGACAAGAGCAGATGACGGAGAGGTAGACATGGGGCCATGGAGAGCACGTGAGGCCACCTCACTAGTACGGTATCACCTAGAAAATCGAATCCCGTGCCAACGACAGAATCTCAAGTCCACAAAAGGATCTCTTCCCTCAGTTACTGAAGATTCCCTTTTTAGTGAACCCCAAGAAAGTAAAGCCATGACAATGTAGGAAGAGCATAAAAATGTCAGGTATATGCCATCGAATGTACAACTCTAAGGAAACCACATGTCTTAACTGTCTTTATGTAATGAAATTTATTTCTATAATTATTGGTGCAAGAGTATAACCACTTCACTCATTTCTTTACCCACCCACTAGATACACCCAACCCCCTCCCAAACCTAGGCTGAAATGGTGGCTATTTGTCAATGTGGGTTTCCTGGGAACTGAAACCCTTCTATTCTGTCTGTATTCACAGCCCTTGAACCAAGCAAGAAAGGATAAAAGCAGTCATTAATTTAAATCCACTCTTTGTCTTACGCTTTTAGTTTTCTTAATGTTTATTCATTCAGAGAGAGCATGTGTATACGCAAGTGGGGGAGGCACAGAGAAAGAGGGAGAGAGAGAATCCCAAGCAGGCTCCATGCTGTCCTTGCAGAGCCCAATGTGGGGCTTGATCCCACAGACCACAAGACTCTGACCTGAGCTGAAATCAAGAATCAGATGCTTAACCGACTGAGCCACCCAGACACTCCTGTCTGTGCTTTCATATAGACCCTCTTATATATACCATCTCCTCGAAGCTTATTATGCACGTAAGGATGGTGCTATTTTCTGTTTCCAGAAATGGAAACCAAGGCCCAGGGAAGGTGGGTGATTTGCCAGCAACACGGAAACAGTCCTTGTTTGCCTGACTCCCAACCCACACACCCTTCCTACTTCTCCAAACTACCAAAGACTCTTATCTGTGACCTATGTCAGCTAACAGCTCGTGCAGAAAGAGGGGTAGTGTGGCAGAGCAACATGAGAAAGTGGGGGCTTATTTGGGGGTTGTACTGTATTATTAGAAATGGCTTCTAATAGCCTACAGAGATAGAACCTGTGTTACTTTTATCTGTCCAGTGTTGAGAGAGAGAGAGAGAGAGGGAAAAGAAGGAAGGAAGGAAGGAAGGAAGGAAGGAAGGAAGGAAGGAAGGAAGGAAGGAAGGAAGGAAGAAAGAGAGAGAGAGAGAGAGAGAGAGAGAAAGAAAGAAAGAAAGAAAGAAAGAAAGAAAGAAAGAAAGAAAGAAAGAAAGAAAGAAAAGAAAGAAAGAAAAGAAAAGAAAAGGAAAAGAAAAGAAAAGAAAAGAAAAGAAAAGAAAAGAAAAGAAAAGAAAAGAAAAGAAAGAAAAGGGGGAGGGTGGAAGAAAGAAGGAAGGAAAAAAGGAAGGGAGGAAGGAAGGAAAGAAATGGGATAAAATATTCACAAATCATACATCTGATAAAGAATGTATATCCAGGGGTCCCTGGGTGGCTCAGTCAGTTAAGCATCCGACTTCAGCTCAAGTCATGATCTCATGGTTCATGAATCTGACCCCCACATTAGGCTCTGTGCTGACAGCTCAGAGCCTGGAACCTGCCTCAGATTCTGTGGTTCCCTCTCTCTCTGACCCTCCTACACTCACACTCTGTGTGTCTCTCTCTCAAAAATAAATAAATGTTTAAAAAAAAATTTTAAAGATGTATATCCAAAACATATAAAGAGTACTTACAACTCAATAATAAAGACAAATGACCCAATTTTAAAGTAGATTACAGAAATGCATTCTTAGTAAATATTCCAGGAAGCATTATTTGTTCTAGGTAGGTGAACTTCGTGGTGTATAATTTTTATAAAGTTTATTCATTTATTATTTCTGAGAGAGAGAGAGAGAGAGAGAGAGAGAGAACACAAGTTGGGGGTGAGAGAGAGAGAGAGGGAGACACAGAATCTGAAGCAGTTTCCAGGCTCCTATCTTCAGCACAGAGCCCTATATGGGGCTCGAATTCACAAACTGTAAGATCAGGATCTGAGCTGAAGTTGGACCCTTAACCAACTGAGCCACCCAGATGCCCCTGTGGTATATAATTTTTAAGTCAGTAAAGCTGTCCACGGGAAAAGGAATGCTATGAAGCCAATTAATAATTATGCCTTCTGACATGCTTTCCTACTCTATAACTCTAATATTTTGTTTAATAATTTCCCCTGTTCATGGTTGACCAACCTGAGACCGCAGAGGCAGGTGACTGTCAGAGCCATAGAGTGAACTGGAAGATGATGTCTACACCGGACCCATATTGACGGCAGCAGCCCCAACTGGGTCTGTGCCTCCAGTGATGATGAAATGAACTCCACCATGTTTTTAAACAAAAAAATATGAGGTGCCTGCGTGGCTCAGTCAGTTAAGCGTCTGGCTTTGGCTCAGGTCATGATCTCACAGTTCCTGGGTTCGAGCCCCGCGTCTGACTCTGTGCTGACAGCTAGCTCAGAGCCTGGAGCCTGCTTTGTATTCTGTGTCTCCCTCTGTCTCTGACCCTCCCCTGCTCGTGCTGTCTCTCTGTCTCTCAAAAATAAATTTTAAAAACTTTTTAAACAAAGAAATATTACTCCAATGTCAGGGCCCAATATGTTTTGGGGGCTGCATTTAATCTCGCCATAACTTTTTGCTGTCTCTGTTATTATTTCTGTTTTACAGTTGAGAAAACAGAGACACAGCGAAGACATTTGCTAAGTTTCATATACATCGTAAGTTGCCCAAACGCATCCTTCCTCGACTTCCAAATGGGAACTCTTTCCTTCTTTGTACGTTATGCTTCTTTAGAATCTACAAATCCCTAATAGTTAATTACTTGCTTCAAAGCTATCAAAAAGTTACGGAAAACAAAGTTATTTCCTTAACTTGTACAAAGAAATAGGCACCAAAGGACTGCGAAAATTGTCAGAAGTAAATGCTTGTGTGTGAATGATGCCCTTCATTCCAATTTTAATCTGGTGCTCCTGAAAGTGTTTAAATAGCTCAGTACTACATACAACCTACATTTCACTTGCTTTTCTTTAATACTTGTGAAACATATTTAGTCTTATTTTTTTCCTCTTTAAAAAAGCAACGTAATTAATGCACTTGTGGTTAAAGCACAACAACAAAAAAAGATCTTTCCATCCTCGAACAGGTGTTAAATTAGCCACAAGAGGACTCTCATGTTATATCCCAAATGTAATACAATAGAATTACAAGGAATGCATCATTAAAAAGGGAAATGCTTTTCAAACTCCTATTCGCCAGTCTAAATTAATCGCTTCTAGGGTTACTGGTTTCCAGAAGGGAACAAGCTGAATTTGTTTACTCCTCCAAATGAATAATCATGTCCATCATGTTCTGTTGAAAGAAAACATGCAAAAATGATGACTGTTCCTGGTTAGAAGAAGTAAACAGAATGTGACGTCGGAGGGACACAGGTAGGGTGTTGAAACAGGACACGGGTAATGGGGGGTGATTCTGGAAGTTTGGGTCCGCAGATAAATGCAACCAGAGGTGGTAATTCAGGAGGGGAGCTCAACCCAGTAGAAGAGAGATACAATCCCTATTATGCACCAACCAGCATTGAATGAGAAATACTTTCCCCTTAAGAGAGTGTAAGGTCTTCCTAATCTCGGTTCAGTAAAGTGAGCTTTCTGATGGGCAGCAGGGAGATAGAAGCCTGGCAGATGGGAATAAGAAATTCCTGAGATAAAGTAACTTATAAAAATTATTTTTTAATGTTCATTTACTTTTGAGAGAGAGAGAGACAAACAGTGTGAACAATGGAGGGGCAGAGAGAGAGGGAGACAAAGAATCTGAAGCAGGCTACTGGCTCTGAGCTGTCAGCACAGAGCCTGATGTGGGGCTCAAACTCCCAAACTGTGAGACCATGACCTCAGCTGAAATCAGACACTTAACTGACTGAGTCACCCAGATGCCCTAGATAAAGTAATTTTTACCTGGATCTCACAGAAAAAGGAAAAATGCTTCACATTAGCCCATCTTATTGTGCAGGTTAACCTAGTATAACAAGAGATATACAAGCATAATAGTCACAAGAACCCTGTGAGATAGTGTTGTCCACATTTTCCAGATGAGAAAACTGAGGTGAGAGTGGTTATATGCACTCAGGCTTGCTGTTCTGTACTCAGTACGTGGAGCCCTTCAGCTCCCAAAGCCAGCCTCCCTATCCCTGTGGACATCATCTTCCCTTGGGGGAGCAGGCAGACAAAAGGCAAGAACAATCACCACAGGCACTTGGGCAGGAAATGCCAGCCTATGGAAGTCATTGGGGAAGTCACCAAGGGACAAGTGTTGGGGGGGTGAAGCAAAAGAACCAGGAGGGTCTAGATCCTGGAAAGTGCGGTAAGAGATTTGTAACAGTCAGCTCTGGCTGCGTAACAGACAACCTCTGAATCTCAATGGCTTGTGAGTCAAAGCATCTATTTCTTGCTCAAATGTTAGGGTATCACTGGGGCTACTCCCTTCCATATGTCTTTCCTCCTTTACGAAGGATCCTTCCAGATCGATGAGAGAAGCTCAAAGGAACTTACCCAACATGCAGGCACAATGGAAGCCCCTACATACTGCCAGCTGCTACCCCAGTGGCCAAAACAAGGCACAAGACACACAGCCCATGGCTGACGGGTGAGGAAGTCCATTTTGCCTTTGTGGTAGTATTACCAAAGTGAAAAAGACAAAATGTGTGAATACAATAAGGCGTGAAAATAGGAGCCAATAAATCAACCAGCCCCAGCATCATTTAAAGGAATTTGACTTCAAAAGGAACCTTCTGGGGAGCCACAACCAGTTATTACTCATGAATGTGAAACAGTCATATTTGGTTTAAAGAGGAAAAAATTCTCTGGAGGAAGAAATCTTGGGATATCTGGTGAGGGAATAACTCTTCCTCTTTCCTAAAGAATGCATGAAATAGGAGAGGTTCACCATGGCCCAGAAAGGTGGAAGGGATCGATCTATGTGCCAGACTCAGGCAGAAGGCTTCTGGAATCAGAACATTTGTCAGAGCTGACTCCTGCAAATACACAAGTGTGTGCATTTTCCTAAGTGTTCATACACACTTGTTCAAAGAAAAAAGATACCAGAAGGGAGCTGGGATCAGATTTCAAACCTGCTCAGAATTAAGCAACATACTTACATCTTTATAAGTGTAGGGTTTTTATGAGTTTATTTATTTACTTTGAGAGAGAGAGAGCACGCAAGTGCCATGTACATGCAGGGGAAAGGCAGAGAGAGAGAATCTCAAGCAGCCTCCATGCTGCTAGTGCAGAGCCTGATGCAGGGCTCGATCCCACAACCCTGGGATGATGACCTGAGCTGAAATCAAGAGTCAGATGCTTAACCAACTGAACCCCCATGCACCCATATAAGTGCAAGTTTTTCTACTCTTATTCACTAGACAGCAATTTAAGTTACCACCTAATTTGTATTGAGTATATATACCTTTCTATTCAATAAAAGTGTACAATCCTGGTGTTGTGTCTTTAACTTGATGTGAGCATTTTTATAGGCTGTGCCAAGCTTCACCTACCATTTGAGCTTGCTACACTTACCAAAATATATGTAAGCCTCCCTGTTTGAAAATCAACCATTGGGGCCCCCCGGGTGGCTCAGTCGGTTAAGGGTCTGACTTCGGCTCAGGTCATGATCTCACTGCTCATGAGTTCAAGTTTCCATCGGGCTCTGTGATGACAGCTCAGAGCCTGGAGCTTGCTTCGGGTTTGTGTCTCCCTCTCTCTCTGCCACCCCCCCACTCACACTCTATCTCTCTCTCAATAATGAATAAATGTTAAACAAAATTGACAAATTCTTCTTTGCTTTTTTGGGTTTTTTGGACTTGGAAGTCACATATCTAAGTGCTTTTCTAAGCCTCAGTTTCCTCATTTTTTCAAAGGAAAATCCTAACACCTGCACTATAAAGACATGGAGGGTGATCAAGAAAATGGGTGGCCAGCAGGGTGCCTGGTGAAATGCCTTTTATAAAAGGGAACCACAATTACTACCACTCAGTTCGAAGTGGACACATGGTCACAACACATCAAAGACCATCACCAGTCCTTTTGAAAACACAGCAATCGAGAGGAAGGTGTTTCTTAAAACTTTGTGACTCAAGGAATAGGTTTAAAATGAACAAACAAACAAACAAAGCCATAGCATGTTCTCCTTTGGGGTCGGTTTGAATCTACCCTGCATGTAGACAGAGTTATGACTGCCTTTGTGGGCTGCAGTGGAGAAGGTGGAAGGCTCTATCGGGGGCCATGGACACCTGGGTCCAGTGCAATCAAACGAATTCCTTTAATTACCAGCACTCCTCAAAGACCCTGAGATGGACAAAGCACCCCCAAAGCACAGTGATGTGTGGCCCATGGCATCTTCTGCCGGGGCTTTGAGAGCCAGCAGGAGGCACCAGGGAGAGACTGGAATTTTCTGCTTCACTCCCTTCTTTTCAGAGAGCAAATTAGGCATCTCCATCCAGAACCTCAACATGTGAGGTGAATTCTGGGCTTGAGAATCATATGATGTTAGAGGAGAGTTTGTTGTAATCAGCGTGGCCCACATCTGCAGAAGTTCATCAAACACACGAGTCGTATATGCTGTAACATGCAAGGAGCCATGAAGGAAATGAAATCAGTGTAGTTGGAATCAACCTCTTAAGCACAAGAGTCTTAAATTTCTCTGAGGTCTCTTATTCAATGTTACAACAAATACTCTCCTCATATTTACTTCACCCTCCATAAAGAAAATACGTGGGGTTATTTTTTCAACTACGTTAGAGAATAAGGCTCTACCTTTTGTCCAGATTTGTCCTACAAAGGTATCATTGGTGTGGATGACTATTTCGGCAATGCATTCGTTTGTTGAAGTGGACAAAAGCCAGGATAATTAGCAAATGTACTGGATGCCAGCATCCAAATGACCTTAATAGGCAGTGGCAAAGCCAACATGATAATTAATGAGGATAAAATTCCCTCTACTCATTTAGGAAAGGAGGGGAAGAACCAGAGTTTTTTCTGGTACCTTATTCCAAAAACAACAAAAAACAAAAAACAAAAAAACTATAATTCCTTGTAATACAGGAACCCAGGTGGGCAATGCTAGGTCAGGTCCCCTGAGGCAGCCCAAGAGACAGACCACTGAGAGGACATTAGGCTGTCAAGCTAGGGAATTCTAAACTCCAGATAGTCTGTCCAAGAAGTGCTCCATGAAAAGTCAAAACGTGGGCCAAGGGTCTTCAAGTAAAGTCGCCTTGAAAGCATCAATTAACTGGGGTCCAAAGGCAGAGACAAGGGATGAGCAGCCAAAGGAATGAAACCAGAGCTAAGTTCACAGAGGCACACTTGGTTCAGGCCAGGCCCGTGCGCTTGGTCTCCATCTCACCGCATTCCGTGTATGAAAGTCTCATATCAAGCAGAGGTGAGGCTCCAAAGAGGCTCTGTTCTGTTGAAAGGCTGTGAACAAACAATTAGTTTGAATGCCGCCATGTGAGGGCACCATAGAGTCTTCTAGAAAGACACAATCTCACTGCATGCAATCATGGAAGGACATCACCGTTGCAATATGCTATTGTAGAAAAGCAAGTCATGGATCCTGCCTACATTCAAGGTGGGGAGACAAAGGGAGAGAGACCCAGGAGGCGGGGACCTTTTGAGCTATGACATAGCCTATCAGCCATACTGTCCTTTCTGACTAGGGAGGAAGGAGGCAAGAAAATACTACAATAGACAAAACCCAATACTCCATGGAGGGCAGTGACTCAGACTAGGGCTTAGGCCAGGCTCCAAGGGTTACAGAACCTGGTCTGGATCACCCAGTGGAAGAACCAAGTGGCACTCGGAGATCTTGGAAGGCAGGAGGTTCATTTTATGCCAGTGGGCTCAGAGGAGATCATTCTGCAGAGGTCTGAGCCCCCCGAGCATCAGCAGAGATGACAATTTATAGTCTGTTTATGTTGCAAGCGGAGTGGGAAGGAAAACCCGGAATGGGAGTCTTCGGGCAGGGATTGGAGTTCCCCTATCAGTCCTGTCAGTCATCTTATAACAGATTTCTCCCGATCACAAGGAAGGGGGTGAGTGACCAGTGAAGGTTTCAAACACTGTTAGAACAGCTGGTTGGTTAGGATACTGGGAAAGGATGATGTACTGGTTCTGCTACACAAACACTTGATATCCTACATAGAAAACTGGAAAAGAGTTTAACACCTACTATTTGCCAGACACTGTAATAGATGCTTTGTGTAATGCCCAAGATTTCAATATCACCCCAAAACCAGAAGCCTCCAGGGAGACCGAGTCACCCATGTAAAAGCAAAGGGCATTTATTATTACGGCTTAGGCTCGGTCTCACAGCCTTCACCAAGGCAGTGGATCAGTGCTGAGAGCCCCAAACAAGGGCTGAGTAGGGTTTTTATGGGGTTAGGGAAGGGGGAGTTACAAGAAATGGTGACATAGGTACAGTGACCCAATCATAATGGTACAACAGTATTGGCAGCAGCTCTAACCATACACACTGTTCAGAGCGTTCGTTACTTTTGGCGGGACCCAATTACAACATTTAGGGTATCTTTGAAATTAATCAATTACAGAGCGAATTCAGGGTCTTGTTCGGTGACTATCGGGTTAACTTTAACATTAGGTAGCAGGGTCCTATCTAAAGTTCCCATCTGCAAGTCTCACCCTTAGGAATGTGGGGAGAGGTAGCTGGCCTTCCCTGAATGGATACAGCAAAGTGGTCTCTTCTGCCCCGGGTAATGTATAACTGCCTGATGGTTCCGGAGAGACTGACCCTTGGACCCTCTAGTTCAGAGGGGAAACTTAAAGCCTGTCATGGCGTCTGTTTAGTTCAGACTCTCGTGTTCTTACACTTTGCATAGGCTTTCCCCCCACCCACTAAATGATTGCACTAAATGATTGTATCACCTCCGTTTCATAAAAAAAAGAAATATGACTCAGAGAGCAAAAGGAACTTTTCCAAGATTCTGTTTCTAGAGAATGTTAGGAGCTGGGACCTAACCAGAGCTTGCTAGGCTTTTAATTTTATTTCACCTCACAGTATGACGATATAGCCCTGTATGCGCGACATTTATGCTTGATCGCAATGTGAATTGGATGGAGTCTGGTCCTTTTCATTAGCGACTAATCACATTACCCTATGAGTCAGAAAGGAAAGCAAATAGGATAGTCGCTTCTGTAAAACCATCTCATCACGATGGCTTGGCTGGAGGGGAATGAAAAAGCAGATGCTGTAAAAACAGCTTTGAAGATAGGGAGATAAAATATTACACTACCTAAATAAAACTGGTACCTCTTTGTGGCTCCCAGCTCTTCCTAACTTTAAAAAAAAAAAAAAACTAACTTGGCAGGAGCTGAGAGGGAGGAGAAATGTGCAAACTACAAGCTTTTTCCTGAAGCAGGGGCCGGAACACAGAAGAATTACCAAATACCTATGTTCCTCCAGCATCAACAAAGGCTCTCTACTCAACTCTACAAATCCAGGGGCTTCCCTGAAGACAGAAATTAAAATTCCTTGAGAAGTAAGATATGGCTCTAGGGATATGGAGAAGCTTTGGACATTCCATAAATGCTCCCTATGGAGTTCTTGATTTCTGGAGTTGTTTCAAAAAGAAGAGAAAAGGTTTAAGGGAAGGCAAGAATTTCCCTTCAGCCATGTTCATAAAAACCGCAAATTGCCAAGCACTTGGCAAAGGGAGGATGAAAAAGGAGACTCAGCAGTCACCATGATAGCAGAGAGGCCACAGAAGGTGAGGTGGGCAGAGGTCAAGCATTAGAAGAGCAGCGGGCAGAGCCGCCAAGTGTGCACCTCCCCTCTGATCTCCCAAATCCTATTCTGGAATTATCCATACTCTTTCATCCACCCCTTTATCCACACATAACCCCTGATGTGTGTTAGGTCATTTTAAGTGTTAGGCGTATCTCTGAATGCTGATATCAGAAACATAGCATTACTCTTTTTTTTTTTATCAAGAGACACAGGACTGATGGAGGGGGTGGGCCAGCAGGTCAGCGACCAGACCCAGTGTTTGAAATGCTGTAATAGTGGGCCATTTCCCAGGGCAACACAATTCCAGAGAAGAGGACGCCGTCATGTGGTTAAAAGGAAGAACTGGTTTGAGCCAAGCAATAACATCATGAACAGCCTTCTTAACCATAGCCAATATAAATAGGTGTGCTAATGGAGCCAGAATTTGGTTTCCCGTTGCATGAGGTTAGTCTCTACAGTCAGACTGGCTACATGTGAACCCCAACTTTAACACTTCTTATCTATGCAACTTTGAACAATTAGTTACTGTTTCCAAGCCCAGGGGTTCTCAGGATGAAATGAGCATGTCAATGGCCCTTTCTCATGGTGATTTGTATGGACATTGCCAGAGATACACGTGCTTAACACGCTACTGGAAACGTAGTCTGCCTTGTATAAACGTTGGCAATTATTGTCATTATAAACAAGGTGCAAAGGCTTGGATTTGTTTCCCCCATGAAGGGTTTATAAACCTTGTAGTCTGGATAGGAACTTCCTTCAAAGACTCAATGGAGCAAGACGGAAACCCATGCCTCAGAATGCATTGTCTCTGGGGGTGGCAGTACCGGTGGATTTCTACTTGCCAAAGACTGAATTTGTTAACAGCATTTTCTTGGCATAGGTTCCTTGGTTCAGGACATCCAGTACACGTGGGCTACAAAATGAAGAAACCGTCTGTGTTTCCAAGATGACCCAATTACAGCATTAATGTGTTATGAAGGGAAACTGGGTCTTGAGAAAGGAAAACTGTCTGGGCACAAAATGTGTGAACCCGGCGGGGCCATTTGGGGCTTTCAGGACCCCCCAACACTGGGACCCCAACCCTGCTCATGGGCTCAGAGCAAACCATTGAGTCCTCAACAACAGACGTGTGGTTGTCCCGGCTTCTGACTTTGTCATTCACGATCTAGTTTATAATCTTACCTCACCGCCTCCGTCATGATGCTTTATGGCCCTTCCCCCAGCAGTATGTCTCCTCTCCTTGATGGAGCCATGGTTGCCCTTCGGTCTACATGTCTGAGTGAACATGCCACCCGTGTCTAGAGCCCTAGACAGGCAGTCCGGTCAAGGACAAAACCCCCTCTAGGCTCGGACAGCCAGCAGTTCTGAGTTGCTGCCTGCATTAGTCAGCAAGCCTGGCCACGTCATCTGTGTGGCCCGGTGCAAACTGAAATATCTCAATATGGTGATAGTTCAGCCCCCGAAACAAGCATAGGGCCCTTCAAAGAGCGAGACCCTGTACACCTGCATGGGGTGCACACCCAAGAGGGAGGTCAGACCAGGAAACCAGAGCCACCTGTGGTATTTGAATGCAAGAGAACTGAATTCAGGGAGTGGGCTCCTCAGACATGGGAGACCTGGTAAGAAATTGGCCGTATCAGGAAGCCATCATCAGTGAACCCTAGACAGAGGGACAAAGGAAGAGGGTTTCCAGAGCCCAGCAGCTAGAGGCATCCCACAAAAACTGCACTGATCGATGGTCTGTCTGTTCTCCCTTCCTTTCCCCTTAGCTCAATTTACCACCTCCTACTGACCGAAGCCTGTCGGGAGGCAGCTGACCCAAGAATGCAATCCCTTAGCCTGCATAGAGGAGCCCCCTCATGCAAGACAGAGCAAACAAGAAGAAAGATGAGGGGAGAATCTGAAAGAGGCATCAACCTTAAAAATAAAGTAGCTATTTATTTATTTTTAACCCAGGGACATCTTTTATTCATGACAGTTATTTATTTATTTATTTATTTTAAGTAAGCTCCATGTCAAATGTGGGGCTCGAAATCACAACCCCAAGATCAGGAGTCACAGGCTTCACCAACCAAGTCAGCCAGCGCCCCCCTCCCCCAGCAGCCAGTTATTTATTTTACTAGAAAGATTAGTTGGAGAAGGGCAGAGGAATCACAGTTTATGACAAGTGAACCTTGGCAAGACACGGGCAAGTCCAAAGCATCTGAAGGAAGGTCAGCTTTTATTAGGTTTTGGGAGGAAACTGGGGATGGCCATTCTGAACAAAAGCACGCTGGAGAAGAACAAGAGTGTGGGGTCGTGACAGTTTCTCATTGGCTGGAAGGGGGGGTTGGGGTGGTGCTGCTGGAGCAGGTAGACATCTTCCTTCTCTTTCTTGAAAGCAGGAGATAAAACTCCTATGTGAACAGTGTCCTCCCTTGTCAAGGTAGGAATGATCTTCCTCCTGCTGCCAGTGCGGGCTGCAGGGGGGGGAGGGGGGGTACCTGTGCAAGAGCGCCCCCTTCAGGGCTTCCCGACTCCATTTCTCATGAGGTTTCCTTCACTTTGTCACAGAGCCAAGCTCAGGACCCGCACAGCCCGTTGACTCTGTACTCAGCATCTGTACTCGCCAATTCATCATTGAGGAGCAACAGCATACCTCCATGCATCTAGAACCAACAACTTTCCAAGGACAAGGCTTTCACCCGCTCCCCTTGTTTATCACATCCATTCCAAACCCAGGATTCCATGGATCTGCAGTTCTCCTGCTGATGTGTGGCTGTGACTCTACAGGGTCCAATAACCTCTGAACTACCACCAACACAGCTCGTTCGGAATAGTGTCCGGGCAGTCACTGATTGTTGTGCACACAGCAAAAATCTGGAACTGGTTCACTCCCTTTTCTCTACCTCATCAAGAGGCGGTCATTAATCTTTATTACTTCTCTCACTCACACCCATCACTGGGCACTCTTGCCCTCAGTTAGCACCTTGACTGATTTGCATTCTTTCCCTGGCAGAGTGCTTAATGATCCTCACTTTACTGAGTCATTACTGTAGCATATGGCTACTACCATTGAACCTGGAAGTATTAAAAGGCACTCTAAGTAAGAGAATTCGCTAGTTTCTAGCTGCATAGTTCCTACTTTTATTGTGAGTAGCAAACCAGAATCCCTTTAAAAATTAAGATCAATCATCCCAAAGAGTTCAGTAATCCCAGGTGCCAATTGGTTCAAAGTCCGAAGGAGCTGCAACCAGCCAAGTGGCACTCTCAACTTCCAACTGAAAGGAACTGATGTTGTAGCCCCTGATGCAAGCATTGCTTTCTTGGAAACCAAGATCTCTAGATCAACAGATGTCAGGATTGGAAGGACAGGAAGCAAAGGTTATCCACATACTGGTCCTGGCCCATACTAAGCCCCATCCTGTGGAAAAGCAATCCCATCTGACGGGTGGCTATCTCCACGAATACCTAAACCATCAATGGACATGTAACGAGAATTTATTAGGCTAGTCGTTCCTAGATATAGAGCATGTGTCAAGACCAGTGCAGCTTGACAGAATCATTCTGGGCATACAAAACAATCTACACCAGCAAAGTGAGATCTCTGTGTACCCCAATCCATTCTCATAGGCTTGCAATGTTAGCATACTCTCTGTTCTGAGGGAATGGGCAGATCCTTCTGGGAGGATCCAGAGGAGCCCAGTGCTGGCCCAGCAGTGGCATTCATGAGATCAGCCTCAGGGCAGGAAAGTTAGTGTGTTGATCCCAAGAAGAACCCCCACTTCTGGCACCATGGCCACTATACATGGGCCAATGAGAAAGTGCCATGTGCCTGCAGAGAGTGGCTGGCTCAGATCACAGGATAGATTTTCTTGGTCACTTTCTTTGCCAAGAGCTTTTTCTGCAGCATATGACCTTCTTGAACATTTGTATGAGACACAAATATCCTCATATCTCCCTTCATTGCAACAGTCCCAAACTCCTCCCGTTTCCCTAAAATTCCTTCTCACTGATTGCGGTGTAATAATATATTTGTTCCTGTCCTTGCTTCCTGGCACAGAGCTCCTAAAAATCTAGGAGTTTTCTGAGCAGAGGAGTGTCTTATAATTATGAGGCCTTTGAGATCACACCACTTTATGCTGATGAGGTGTTCTAGGACAGGGTCTAGGAAAGCCTCAGGATGGGGCTGGTTACCGGAGAGCAAAGCAATCAGAAGACTGGAAATTTCAGCCCCACCCCTCACTTCAGGAAACGAGGTGGGGGAGTTAAGATTAAACTCTATAAACAGTCTTGAACAATGAGATTTGGAGAGCCTCTGGGATGGTGAACATATGGACAGGCTGGGAAGGTGTCTAGGAGGGTGACTCCAACAGGAACAGTGAGGGTAGGAAAGTTCCACACCTCCTCCATACCCTATGGCTGCTCCTGAGTATATACTTTAGAAGGAAGCTATCCTTTATAAGGAGGAGAGGATCATGGGAACCCTCAATTTATAAGTACCTGTCAATTATAAGTACGTGGGCCCAGGACTTGCTACTGGTGTCTGAAGTGAAGACAGTCTTAATGGGACATGTGTCTTCAATCTGTGAAATCTGATGTGAACTCCAGGGAGTGTCAGGATTGAACTGGATTGTTGGACACCCAACTGGTATCTGGAGAACTGGTTGTTGGCGCTGGAAAGCACCCTCCCAACCAATTCCAATCCTCAGTTAACTGTCCAAGCCATGAGTCACTTTCCATGATTAAGTTATACCTACATCTCCAGCCATTTCTCCTTCCATTCCAAATGAAGAGCCTGACATGACTTCTGGAAGTTCTAGACTTTGGAAGGATTGCCTATAACCACTAATTTTCAGGGGCATTCCCAAGTGGGGTTTTACTGGGGGCAGCAATTCACTTTAGCTGATGCCAGTATATTTACACAGCATCTTTTGAAAACAAGGGCTGGGTTTTGTTCTTTCTTAGTAACTGGCCAAAGAGGATTTCCCTTGAAGCCATAGATTTGGGCTGAAGGAAAGTTAAGAAGGAATACAAAGTCTAAGTCCCCTTCTCATTCAGACTGTTAATACCCTATAGATCTGACTGTTTGTATGTATACGCCACTCCACTTTAAAATATATTGCTGCTACACTCCTCAGCCTACAGTTTGGTGATTGGATATTGACTAGTTCATCATAGAAACCTCAGATCTTATAATATACCTCATGGTAAGTGGTAATCTCTCCCACGACCCAATAGCAAGCAAGAAGCTAACTATTAAAAGGGCTGCAACTGTCCACAGAGGAGGGTTATGCTCTACCCCTCAGGATTTTCCCTGTGATTCTCCTTTTAGGGATGTCCATGGGCCCTGAAGGCAGTCTTAATTACTATAGATTTCTCCTTGAGTCCCACTAAATCCACTAGCCTTGGCCCCAAAGCTGTCTTTTCCTTCTGGGCCCACCCAAAATTAGCAGTCTGTGGGCTATCCCATTACTGGGTTGGAGAAGCACATTTCCAAAGAGCCCTGGACTCCATGGTGGGAGAGTGTTAAAAAAAAAAAAAACACACATGGGCTCAGTCAGTTGAGTGACTCTTGATTTTGGCTCAGGTCATGATCTCATGGTTCATGGGATCAAGCCCCATTTGGGGCTTGACACTGAAGCCTGCTCAGGATTCTCTCTCTCTCTCTCTCTCTCTCTCTCTCTCTCTCTCTCTCTCTCTCTCCATATATATATATATATTCCCCTCCTGTGCTCACACTCCTTCTCTCTCAAAATAAATAAATAAACTTTAACACACACACACACACACACACACACACACACACACAAATGCTCATCACCAAGTCCAAAACCTCATAGATCTCTCCTGTGTTCTTGATATATTATGGTTTTGCGTTTTACATGGAGGTATATGATCCCATTCTCAGTTAGCTTTTGTGAGAAGTATAAGGTCTATGTGTAGATTCATAGGCATCCCATTGTCACAGCACCATTTGTTGAAAATACTGCCTTTACTCCATTGTATTGCTTTTGCTCCCTTGTCAAAGATACGTTGACTGTATTTATGCATGTTTGTTTTGAGGCCCTCTATTCTGTCCACTGATCTATTTGTATACTCTTTCTTAATTATTGTAGATTTATGGTAAGTCTTTAAATTAAATAGCATCAATCCCCTGACTCTGTTCTTATTCAGTCACACATTGGCTATTACAGGCCTTTTGCATCTTCCAATAAACCTTAGTTTTCGTTTGTCAATATCTGCAAAATAACTTCATGGCATTTTAATTAGGATTGCAGCCACTCTATAGATCAAGTTTGGAACAATCAGCATGTTAATCCTGAGTCATCCCATCTGTGAGCATCAGATATCTACCTACTTCTTTAGATCTTGTTTGATTTCTTTCGTCAGAGTTTTGTAGATTTCTGCATATAGATCTTGTACATATTTTGTAAGATCTAATCCCAAATATTTCCATTTTTGCTACCATTGTGTTTTATACTTTAAGTCCCAATTGTTCATTAAATTAATGGATTTAAATGAATTATCCTGTATCCTGCCACCCTGCTATAATCACTTACAGGTCAAAGAATTTTTGGATCAATTCTATACAGAGAATCCTGTAAGCTAAGAATAAAGACCCTTGTGTTTCTTCCTTTCCAATTTGCGTGACTTTTGTTTCCTATTCTTGTCTTATTCTACTAGGTGGGACTCCCCTCTGATGTTGAACATGAACAGTTCCTTTAGTTTCTCCATGACCCTATTGCATCACCTCATGCTAGTACACAGATAGAAGTATATGAATAACAATCTACCAAGTGATCAAAAACATCACCCTTTCTAAATCCACCTTGTCAGCCCCTCCACTGGCCCACTGTCTGTAGCCTTCTTGTTAAATCATGAATTGAATATAGCTGATCAACTTGAACTTACCCTATGGTTATCCTATGTCATCACAATCAAACTGACCTTTTTTTTCTAATATTCTATTAAATGAAGGAAAAATTTCACGAGCCAAGCACTGGGCTCCATGAGCACTCGAGTCACAGTTCACATTGCCATCAGATGCCCACCTCAGCCACTCTTCCTTGTTGAGTCCAGACACCCCCTTTTCTAAAACTGTCAAAAACCCCACTAACACTATTTTTGTTCCACAATGTTTACAATGGTAAAGTAAAGAATAATAAAATGACATTCCCAGACTGGTTCCTTTTGGGGAACAGGCCTTCCTGTCAAGGAATAACTCATTTTTGTTTTCCCCCAGGGGCCATGCCCTCTGATCCAGCTGAGGCTGAGCAGACCACCCAGCCACCACCTGCTATGAACCTCAGAAAGGAGCCCTTGGTCAGTTTTGCATTGGGATGGAAGTGAGCACAGAAATGTCCTTGTATGGTGCAGTCAACAGACCCTGATGTTCCTTCTTAAAGACAGCCATGCCTACGGTGGAGGCAGGTAGGCAGAAAATAGCCTAAAAGAGTGAGTGACTAATGTGACAAAAACATGACTTAAGCTCAGGGCTCCAGAAGGAGGTATATGCAATCACGCCCACTGTAGGTGCGGCAAACAGCAGGGGATCTGGTGTCCCGCTGACTCCAGATATATGATGCCTCCACTCTGCATGTTAGTTGGGACTTTTGTCTCTGAACACGATGTCCATGTTCAGATTTATGAAGGCTGACTTTAAAAGATGGATGCAGCCACATCACTTCTTGCAGGAAAAAAAAAAAAGAAGAAGAAGAGGAAGAAAAAGATTCACATAAAGGTGATTAATGGCTTAGGAGTGTAGGTGAACGAATTGCATTTAATCTGGAGATAAAATACATATTCAGTGGTGTTTCTCTTCTCTTCCCAAGGGAGATCTGTGATAACGTGGGCTGTGGTTAGGGTGCTTAAAATGTCTGCTGTCCTTGGGGAAGGAAACTTTCTTGGTATCTAAAGGGTTGTGTGGAAGGAGCAGCCACTGTAAGAAGACCCGAGTTTCAGAAGCTAAAACTTGACACACATCTTCCTCGGGCATGGAAGTTAGCTTCCATGGGTGTTAGCTCAGGCTGCCTGGTGAGGTGACACTTAATTTCTCTGAGCCCTTCCCAATTTCTTCTGATAGCTTCTTCGGAATCTTCTTTAGATAATCTTGACAAAGCTCAAAATATGTTTGGGGCACCTGGGTGGCTCCATTGGTTAAATATCCGACTTGAGCTCAGGTCATGATCTTGTGGTTCATGAGTTTGAGCTCTGCATCATCAGGTTCTGTGCAGACAGCTCAGAGCCTGGAGCCTGCCTCGGATTCTTGTCTCCCTCTCTCTCTGCCCCTCCCCTAATCACACTCTGTCTCTCCCTCTCTCTCTCTTTAAAATAGATAAACATTTTTTTTAAGTATGTGCTCAGCTCCATTTTATCTGGTGAATAATAACTATAATGCAATGTCTTGGAGGAACTTGAGTGCATAAGCAAAATTCTAACTGAAATGTGTACTGATAGGAGGGGCTGTGTTAAGAGAAAAACCCTTCAGAATTGATGCCCACAAGAGAAGACAAAGGTTCTAACAATACCTCCCTTCCCAGGATGTATGAGTTTGAGACAGGAAGACACAACTTTCAATATTCAATCTGAAGAGCGTGTGAGCCTCACCTGATCCTAATCAATGAGTCAATATCCAAAGTATTCAACCGGATGGCAGTTATTAAAATATGATGTAAGAACAACTCAATGGTAGAGACGGCCACAAGAGACCCAAGAAAGTCTATGCAGAATGAAGTGTGAACTTCTAGACACAAAATGCAAGCGTGCCTAAGTCAAATGGAAAGGTCAGGATTCCAGGTTGTTCAGGCCTGAGCTAGAGTCACACAGAACACAGAGATCTTTGCTCCAGAAAGAAGAGCTCATGAGGCAGGAAGGCATGCTGGGAGAGGCCCCTCGCCGGGAGGCTGCAGCCCTGAGTTCATCATGTGAGATGTGACTCTCTGTGTCAGCAGACAAGGTAAGCCCTGGACTTTACGGCATTAACATCCAGAGAGTTGATTTATCACTAGGAACTCAGGAAATCCATAATAGAGCATAAAACTCACCAGAGTCCTCAGGACAATTAAAGCAAATCATGTATAGAAAGTTCTTGAAACAAGCTAAACCTATGTAGGTGGGTGAGTCTAGCAAATGACACAGACTTTGCTTTGTGGTTTATGGCTTTGTTGTTTTTATTTATTTTATTTTTTTTTAACTAAAGGACAGGGAATACCTGCGTGCATTCCTTGTGAGTGGGAAAATCTATTTTGTTTCCCACTGCCAATACCTAGGGAGTACAGTCAAGGACATACAAGTGGGGTTGTCTCACTGGCCCCCAAAATGTGTGTAAGGGCTTCAAGTGAACTGAAGGGGCTCAGAGAATTCCTCAGGACACAGAGATGTCACAGGGAAGTGGTAGCCTAAGGGAGGTAAATGGGTCCACGTCAGCTTCTGTACCAGCAGAAGCATTGACGGCAATTCCGGACACAATGTCAACCACACAGTGGCAAATGCAAGACCACAGAGGACCATAATGGCTACCAGCAGTGCACTCCTGGTGCCCAAGCTTTCAGAAAGCCCTGAGAGGTTGCTGACAGAGCAGCAGGGAGATCTGGGCTCCTGACACGTTGACAGTGAGAAGCACCTGGAGAAGAATCCCCGTTGTGAACATGCAAGAACTCAGGCAGCAGTTCTGGTTGACGGTTTCTCATGACCATGAGAGTGGCTATGACAGATTAATAGCAAGGTGACAGCATAGAACTGGGAGCAGCACATTTCCCCTGCAAAAGCCCAGGTAGTAAAAACATTTGGCTTTGTGGACCAGGTGGTCTCTGCCGCACCCACTGCAGTTGTGTTCAAAGCATCATTGCAAGACACATCAGTGAGTGCGTGTGGCTGCGCCCCAATCACAGTTTTACAAATTCGGGCTGCCAGCTAGGTTTGGTGGTAGCTGTTTGATGCCTGTCTTCAAGGAGAGCCTTTGCGTGTTTAATAAAATGTTAATTTTTTGTCCTGATGGTTTAAAAAAAAAAAGTCATCATTGTTTACAATTTAGGAAAAACAAAAAAGTGTAAGAAATACCTTAAATCACCTGGACTTCGCCACTCAAAGAACCACTGAAATATTTTTATATGCATTCCATCCAGTATTTTTGCCACACTTTTATACAAAATTGAAATCCTCATGTATGAATAATCGTGACTACGACTATTTCACTGAAAATCATACCATGTATATAACCTAAAAATTCCCCATAAATATTTGGATCACCGTATAATATTCTACCGTATGGATACATCAAGTTTTATTTGATCCATATAAGCCAGATAAGGAGGTTGCTTCTGATACTTTGCTATTACGAATAGTTTTGTGATACGCAAACCTGTTTTCCCATAAATCTTTAACATGTAACTCTCTCTCCACGTGTCTTGTAATTTCCTCAAAATCTGTAACTTGAAGTAGAATCTACATGTGCAACCCAGGCTGCGACCTTCAGAGCACAAGGAGAAACCAATGCAAGAGCCCCACTGCAAAATTATCTACAGGCTTCTTTTACAACAGAGCAGAGAATAATTAAAGAATTTTTCTGCAATTAAAAACAATGATTATTGCTTTAAGTGGCCATTCTATTGCCCTGAAAACTTGAACCCCAAAACTGTGATGTGGCCAATGGCCAGGAACCATAACACAGTTCAATGACTCCATTTGAACAGTTGGATTTTAAATTTGGATGTTAAGAAGAGCCCCGAGATAGAGTTTGGGAACAAAACCTGTTTGGAAAGTAATAGTTACAATAATAATTTACATTTGCATAATGGACAGCTAGCTTTAAAATCACTGTCACATATGTTATTTTTTTGCCTATAGCATTAGTGCTTTCTCCAGATGGGTGTTTTAAGACAATAGATACATGATCCCAATTAAGCAAATTTGCTCCTGGGCTGGGCGCACAGCAACAAAGAAGAGCCACACAGATACTGTACCATCACAAAGTCTGTCTTTGTAGGAAGGAGCTTGTGGGTAGGAATCATCTATTATTTTTTGTTTCCTGCACCTGCTATGCTCACACAGTGCCTGATTGCTTATATTTTCTTTTTGATGGCAGGCATTTGCTTCTTCAAAAGCAGTTAACAGCAGGCTTGGTAAAAAGGCCAAATTAGTATCTGAATTAAATAAAATCTAGCATTTATGTAACACTTTACAATGTATAAAGATCCCAACAAATCTTCCAACGTGAACTATTTAACACTAAATTGTTTTCATTCTTAAAAGTAATTATGTCCTTTAGTTATTCTTTACCACGAGAATTACTGCCCATTATATGCTCAGGTTCAAAAAATTATTTTGAAATACGATTATGCTGAATTGTGTAAAGGGGCCTTGTTCAAATCCACAGAAGACAGAAAGACAGATAAATGACAAACTCAATCTCAACCCATCCAACAAGCCCTACTGGGCTTTTTCTTTGATGATCATTGTCATGGACTATGGTAGCCCCTAGATCAAGGATAACAAAGAGTTAAAGAAAAGCAATGTCTTCTAAGGTCACAGTTGGTTTCAATACAGAAGTAGTTTAGAAGAAAATGTTACATTTGCAGGAGATATTCCCTGGGGTCATAATCCAAAGAAAAGAGAGAAAATTAAGCTTGACATTGAAGAAATTATTGTTTTTTAGTTTTTGTCAAAAGTCTGATAGGGTCCCTACTTCACAAGAAGGTGTTTTATTGAAGTTTATTTATTGAGAGAGAGAGAGAACACAGGTGGTGAGGGGCAGAGAGACAAAGGGAGAGAGAGAGAATCCCAAGCAGGCTTCATAGTGTCAGCACAGAGCCTGACATCAAACTCAAACTCACAAACCATGAGATCATAACCTGAGCCAAAATGAAGAGTTGGATGCTTAACCAACGGAGCTACCCAAGTGCCCCAAAAGGAAAAGTTTTATTGCATATAACCGATAGCCTATAACAATCAAAACACTTCACATTTTTGACAGTTTCTCAAAGATCGTATTTCTTTTTCTTTGATTCCAGTGTAGTTAACATACAGTGTTGTATTAGTTTCACATATACAGTATGGTGACTCAACAATTCCATACAACACCCAGTGTTCACCATGACAAATGCACTCCTTAACCTCCATCACCTGTTTTACCCATCCCCCTACCCACCTCTTTCCTCATGACCATCTGTGTGTTCTCTATAGTTAAGAGTCTATTTCTTGGTTTCTCTCTCTTTTCTTTGTTCATTTGCCTTGCTTTTTAAATTCCACATATGAGTGAAATCATATTGGATTTGTCTTTTTCTGACTGGCTCATTTTGCTTAGCATTATACTCTCCAGAAACACCCATGTTGTTGCAAAAGGCAAGATTTCATTCTTTCTTATGGCTGAGTAATATTCCATTATGTCTACTCATCTGTGTATCCATTCATCTATCGATGGACACTTGGGCTGCCTCCATGATTCACTGTTGCAGATAATGTTAAAAAAATTGCATATATCCCTTCAAATTGGTGTTTTCATATTCTTTTTTTAATAGTTTATTGTCAAATTGGTTTCCATATAACACCCAGTGCTTCTCCCCACAAGTGCCCCCCACCATGACCATCACCCCCTCCCTCCCTCCCCCTCCCCCTTCAGTCATGGTTCATTTTCGGTATTCAGTAGTCTCCCTTGATCTGTGTCCCTCACTCTTCCCCGCTCTCTTTCCCCCTTCCTCTCCCCATAGTCCCCCTGCCAGGTCTCTCCTGTTAGACCTATGAATGCAAACATATGGTATCTGTCCATCTCTGCCTGACTTATTTCGCTTAGCATGACACCCTCAAGGTCCATCCACTTTCCTACAAATGGCCATATGTCATTCTTCCTCATTGCCATGTAGTACTCCATTGTATATATATACCACATCTTCTTGATCCATTCATCAGGTGATGGACATTTAGGCTCTTTCCATGATTTGGCTATTGTAGAAAGTGCCGCTATGAACATTGGGGTACATGTGTTCCTATGCATCAGCACTTCTGTATCCCCTGGGTAAATCCCTAGCAGTGCTATTGCTGGGTCACAGGGGAGTTCTATCGATAGTTTTTTGAGGAGTCTCCCAGCAGTGCAGTTACTGGGTCCTAGGGTAGTTCTATTTTTAACTTGAGGACTTTCCATAAAGTTTTCCAGAGTAGGTGTACCAGTTTGCATCCCCACCAACAGTGCACGAGTGTTCCTTTTTCTCCACATCCTCACCAACACTTGTTGTTTCTTGTGTTTTTTATTTTAGCCATTCTGACAGGTGTGAGGCAGTATCTCATTGTGGTTTTGATTCACATTTCCCTGATGATGAGTGATGTTGAGCATCTTTTCATGTGCTCTTAATGTTCTTAAGGTTATCTCTGTCTAAACTCCTGTTTCCATGGAAATGATGATATTAATTGTCTAAAAACTCTACAAATGTCCTCTCTGCTACACTGATAGAAAGAATCTCAGGTTACACAGACACTAAACAAAGAAATTAAAATAGCTAGAAAACCGACTTTCCTACAGACGTTTAAGGACAAGCGGAGGAGTTTATGTCTTAGCAACATGAAGAATTTTCATTAAAACAGGCTGTTCTTCAAAGTACCTCTATAAGAACCAGGTGTTCAAAGTGAGGACAGGCTCATGGCCGGAGTCTAAATGATGGCCCCTGTTTAGAGGTGAGATATGAGCATCACACCCTCAGGTTGAGTGTCGATGGGGGAAAAAATGCTGAAAAACCAACAAAACACTAGGAAATATGCTTGCTTGGAGCTAAAATCTGCATGAAGATTTTTTTTAAATCTCCCTCATCAAACCTAACTAGAGATTGTAGACTAAATATGTGCTACCACTGTTGCCTGAGAAACCTCAAAGAAAGATTTTAACTTAATGTAGTCTTTGGTTGATGATATCAGAGGTAACCAGCAAGAGGAAATCTCTGAAGGAAAATCATTTCAACCCCCACCAACAATAAATTTCCAAAACTGTTTTTTCTCAAAGATAATCAGTCAGTGAAACAATAAGTAAATAATGAAAATAATAAATAAATAAAATGATAAATGACAAAATAAATAATAAATAACATGAATAATAAAAAGCATTCAGGGAAACAGATATTGTGAATATGAACAACCAAGAAAAGTCTCACAGTGAAATTATCAGAATGAATAGAGACAGAACATAGATTGTGGTTAACAAATGTCCCAAGAGAGAAGTATTATTTTGAGATATAACCAAGGAGCAAGAGACCAAATAGATTAAGAGGAAAATAAATCTATAATAGAACTCTTCAAAGTTGAATAAATAACTTTTTATGTTTATTTATTTTTGAAAGAGAGACAGAGAGACAAAGAGAAGGGGGAAAGGCAGAGAGAGAGGGAGACACAGAATCTGAAGCAGGCTCCAGGCTCTGGGCTGTCACCACAGAGCCTGACATGGGACTCGAACTAATGAACCACGAGATCATAACCTGAGCTGAAGTCAGATGCTTAACTGACTGAGCCACCCAGGTGCCCCTAGGAAATAACTATTAAAACTGGAGACTCAATAACATATTTAGAGCTGATTAGATATAGCTAAAGATAAAATTAGTAAACAAGAATATAAAGTATGAAAAAATTATTTAGAATACAGTATAGAGAGGAGAGTATAAAATATTTAGAAACATAAATAATATAAAAGACATAAACAAAAAATAACAGAAAAATATAAAGAAGAGCTTGACATGTACAGAGGGTTATTAATAAGAATTTAAGAAAGAGATTGTAAAAAGGATTATAAAAAGATTATAAAAGGGTTGGGCAAGAGGTAATATTAGTTATGATAAAGGTTGAGAATTTTTAAGAATAGCTGAAAAAGACCAATCCTCAGAATCAGAAGCACAATGAATCTTAAAGTCAGCTACAGAAATAAAGGTGTTTTACTGAAAACAAAAACAAAAACAAAAAAACAAAAGAGTTTTCTACCAAGAAATACTTAAGTAGCTTCTAACATAACATTCCCAAGAGGGACTAATAACCCAACTGAAAAGTCAGATAAACAAGAAAAAAACATAAACAACTATTTTAATAACACATTAATAACATAATCTACTAAATAGACCAGTAATACTTCTGTTCAATTTGTGAAATTAAACAAAACAAGGTAAAACCAAAATGCTGAACAAAAATAGTATAAAAAGTAGAAATAAAAGGGCCCAAGTTAAATCATCCACATGAAGATTATATTTTGTTCATTAAAACCATAAAAATACTAATTAATATTAAATAATTAATCCAAAAAAGACTAAGATCCAGTCTAAAGGACAAAGAATAAGCACAAAATAAAATTATAGAAGGAAATTCAAATGTATCAAAATTAGAATAAGTGTAAAAGAATTAATGATTCTTATTAAATGACAGATTTTCATGCAAGATTTAAAAATCTGAAGAGATCAAAATGCAAAGGTAGAGAAAGATTGCTAGCTATATTGACCAAAAGAAAACTACTGTTGTGACTATTACTACGTGGAAATGAGACTTGGCAAAGAACGTTTCAACAGACAAAGAAAGCTACTATATACTTATTACAAAGTACAATTCACCAAAAATAATCAAGTAGTTGATTGTGAATTCACCAAATATTATAGCCTCAAATTATACAAATCAAAAGTAAACCTGAGAAAAAAAATTGAGGAAACAGCCTCTACGAAAAATTTTTAAATCCTTGTCAAAATATATAATTAAAAAAATAATAGGTTCACCCAGAACCTGGGGGAGACTATTGCCAAAACATATATCTGACAAAGGATTGTATACACACTTTATAAAGTAAGCTTACAACACAGTAATAAAGGAAGATATGCAATAAAAATTTAACAAAAGCTTCGAGTTGTCATTTCAAAAAAATTTTTTTTAATGTTTTATTTATTTTTGATACAGAGAGAGACAGAGCATGAAAGGGTGAGGGACAGAGAGAGAAGGAGACACAGAACCGGAAGCAGGCTCCAGGCTCCGAGCTAGCTGTCAGCACAGAGCCTGACGCGGGGCTTGAACCCACCAGCGTGAGATCTGACCTGAGCTGAAGTCGGAGGCTTAACCGACTGAGCCACCCAGGCGCCCCTCGAGTTGTCATTTCAAAGAGGAAAATATTTGTCCCATATGCACATAAAACATTGTTCTCCATCATTAATCATCAAAGAAACAATGATCAAAACTAATATTTATCACAGCATACCCGCCACAATACTACGTTTTAAAAGACCAGAAAACCTCTAATGTTGGTAAGAACATAGAACACTGGAAATGTCATCCATTGCTGACTGAAATACAGAATGGTGCAACTACTCTGAAAAAAAAAAAA